>NW_026735012.1:0-187000 GCF_949786415.1 Peromyscus eremicus | reverse complement strand
CTGTGCTTCCTACACACACGGGCCATATCTAGTTCAACTCTGCTTAGGATATGAGAAGAACATTAGCTCCTCTTCAGTCCAATACACTGTACTTGCTGGGAAAAGACGTGAGGGCTATTTGAACTGTGTATGGCAAAGGGAGCGCAATAGTGACTTTCCTTACAAGAAAACATCCCGTGCTCGTAGGACTAGAAACTGCATGTGATTCAAGTCCATTTAGGACAGGGAAACAAATGCTAGCTCGCCTTACAAGAAACATACTCTGCTTTTGAGAAAAGAGCACTCTTCTACGCTACTGTGTTTACTATGGTGTCCGAAAAGTGAGCTTGCTCAGAACAAAAGAACTGTGCTTCACACACACGGGCCATATCTAGTTCAACTCTGCTTAGGAAACTGACAAGAACAGTAGCTCCTCTACAGTCCAATACACTGTACTTGCTGGGAACATACGCGAGTGCTATTTGAACTGAGTATGGCAAAGAGACCACAATAGTGACTTTCATTACCAGAAAACATCCATTGCTCTTAGGACCAAAAACTGCATGTGATTCAACTCCATTTAGGACTGGGAAACAAACGATAGCTCTCCTTACAAGAAACACGCTCTGCTTTTGAGAAAAGAGCATTCTTCTACTCTACTGTGTTTCCTATAGGGCCAGAAAAGTGAGCTTGCTCAGAACAAAAGAACTGTGCTTCCTACACACACGGGCTATATCTAGTTCAACTCTGCTTAGGAAACTGACAAGAACAGTAGCTCCTCTTCAGTCCAATACACTGTACTTGTTGGGAGCAGACCGAGTGCTATTTGCACTGTGTGTGGCAATGGGAGCGCAATAGTGACTCTTCTTACCAGAAAACAACTCTGGCTCGTAGGACAATAAACTGCATGTGATTGAATTCCATTTAGGCCTGGGAAACAAACGCTAGCTCTCCTTACAAGAAACACACTCTGCTTTTGAGAAAAGAGCACTCTTCTACTCTTCTGTGTTTCCTATAGGGCCAGAACAGTGAGCTTGCTCAGAACAAAAGATTTGTGCTTCACACACACGGGCCATATCTAGTTCAACTCTGATTAGGAAACTGACAAGAACAGTAGCTCCTCTTCTGTCCAATACACTGTACTTGCTGGGAACAGACGCGAGTGCTATTTGCACTATGTATGGCAATGGTAGCACAATAGTGACTCTTCTTACCAGAAAACAACTCTTGTTCGTAGGACCAGAAACTGCATGTGATTCATCTCCATTTAGGACTGGGAAACAAACGCTAGCTCACCTTACAAGAAACAAACTCTGCTTCTGAGAAAAGAGCACTCTTCTACTCTTCTGTGTTTCCTATAGGGCCAGAACAGTGAGCTTGCTCAGAACAAAAGAACTGTGCTTCCTACACACACGGGCCATATCTAGTTCAACTCAGCTTAGGAAACTGAGAAGAACAGTAGCTCTTCTTCAGTCCAATACACTGTACTTGCTGAGAACAGACGTGAGTGCTATTTGCACTGTTTATGGCAAAGGGAGCACAATAGTGACTTTCCTTACCAGAAAACATCCCTTGCTCGTAGGACCAGAAACTGCATGTGGTTCAACTCCATTTAGGACTGGGAAACAAACGCTAGCTCGCGTTACAAGAAACACACTCTGCTTTGGAGAAAAGAGCACTCTTCTACTCTACTGTGTTTCCTATAGGGCCAGAACAGTGAGCTTGCTCAGAACAAAAGTATTGTGCTTCCTACACAAACGGGCCATATCTAGTTCAACTCTGCTTAGGAAACTGACAAGAAGAGTAGCTCCTCTTCAGTCCAATACACTGTACTTGCAGGTCGCAGACACGAGTCCTATTTGCACTTTGTATGGCAATGGGAGCGAAATAGTGACTCTTCTTACCAGAAAACAACACTTGCTCGTAGGAGCAGAAACTGCATGGGATTCAACTCCGTTTCTGACTGTGAAACAAACGCTAGCTCCCCTTAGAAGAAACACACTCTGCTTTTGAGAAAAGAGCACTCTTCTACTCTATTGTGTTTCCTATAGGGCCAGAACAGTGAGCTTGCTCAGAACTAAAACTTTGCTTCCTACACACACGGGCCAGACCTAGTTCAACTCTGCTTAGGGAACTGACAAGAACAGTAGCTCCTCTTCAGTCCAATACACTGTACTTGCTGGGAACAGAGGCGAGAGCTATTTGAACTGAGTATGGCAAAGGGAGCACAATAGTGAAATTCCTTTCCAGAAAACATCTCTTGCTCGTAGGACAGAAACTGCATGTGATTCAACTCCATTTAGGACTGGGAAACAAACTCTAGCTTGCCTTACAAGAAACACACTCTGCTTTTGAGAAAAGAGGACTCTTCTACTCTACTGTGTTTTCTATAGGCCAGAAGAGTGAGCTTGCTCAGAACCAAAGAACTGTGCTTCCTACACACACAGGCCTTATCTAGTTCAACTCTGCTTAGGAAACTGAGAAGAAAAGTAGCTCCTTTTCAGTCCAATACACTGTACTTGCTGGGAACAGACGCGAGTGCTATTTGCACTGTGTAGGGCAATGGGAGCGCAATAGTGACTCTTCTTACCAGAAAACAACTCTTGCTCGTAGGACCAGAAACTGCATGTGATTCAACTCCATTTAGGACTGGGAAACAAACGCTAGCTCGCCTTACAAGAAACACACTCTGCTTTTGAGAAAAGAGCACTCTTCTACTCTACTCTGTTTCCTACGGTGTCCAAACAGTGAGCTTGCACAGAACAAAGAAACTGTGCTTCCTACAAACACGGGCCATATCTAGTTCAATTCTGCTTAGGAAACTGACAAGAACAGTATCTCCTCTTCAGTCCAATACACTGTCCTTGCTGGGAACAGACGCAAGTGCTATTTGCACTGTGTATGGCAATGGGAGCGCAATAGTGACTTTCCTTACCAGAAAACAACTCTTGCTCATAGGAATGGAAACTGCATGTGATTCAACTCCATTTATAACTGGGAAACAAATGCTAGCTCGCCTTACAAGAAACACACTTTGCTTTTGATTAAAGAGCTCTCTTCTACTCTACTGTGTTTCCTATAGGGCCAGAACAGTGAGCTTGCTGAGCACAAAAGAACTGTGCTTCCTACACACATGGGCCATATCTAGTTCAACTCTGCTTAGGAACCTGACAAGAACAGTAGATCCTCTTCAGTCCAATACACTGTACATGCTGGGAACAGAGGCCAGTGCTATTTGCCCTGAGTATGGCAATGGGAGCACAATAGTGACTCTTATTAAAAGAAAAACTCTTGCTCATAGGACCAGAAACTGCATGTGATTCAACTCCATTTGGACTGCGAAACAAACACTAGCTCGCCTTACAAGAAACACACTATGCTTTTGAGAAAAGAGCATTTTCTACTCTACTGTGTTTCCTATAGGGCCAGAACAGTGAGCTTGCTCAGAACAAAAGAACTGTGCTTCCTACACACACGGGCCATATCTAGTTCAATTCTGCTTAGGAAACTGCCAAGAACAGTATCTCCTCTTCAGTCCAATACACTGTACATGCTGGGTAGAGACGCCAGTGCTATTTGCACTGTGTATGGCAATGGGAGCGCAATAGTGACTCTTCTTACCAGAAAACAACTCTTGCTCGTAGGACCAGAAACTGCATGTGATTCAACTCCATTTAGGACTGGCAAACAAACGCTAGCTCGCCTTACACGAAACCCACTCTGCTTTTGAGAAAAGAGCACTCTTCTACTCTACTGTGTTTCCTATGGGGTCCAAACAGTGAGCTTGCTCAGAACAAAAGAACTGTGCTTCCTACACACACGTGCTATATCTAGTTCAACTCTGCTTAGGAAACTGACAAGAACAGTAGCTCCTCTTCAGTCCAATACCCTGTACTTGCTGGGAGCAGACGCGAGTGCTATTTGCAGTGTGTATGGCAATGGGAGCACAATAGTGACTCTTCTTACCAGAAAACAACACTTGCGCGTAGGAGCAAAAACTGCATGGGATTCAACTCCGTTTCTGACTGGGAAACAAACACTAGCTAGCCTTACAAGAAACACACTCTGCTTTTGAGAAAAGAGGACTCTTCTACTCTACTGTGTTTCCTATGGGATCCGAAAAGTGAGCTTGCTCAGAACAAAAGAACTGTGCTTCCCACACAGGTGACATATCTACTTCAACTCTGCTTAAGAAACTAACAAGAACAGTAGCTCCTCTTCAGTCCAATACACTGTACTTATGGGAAGAGACGCGAGTGCTATTTGCACTGTGTATGGCAATGGTAGCACAATAGTGACTCTTCTTACCAGAAAAAAACTCTTGCTCGTAGGACTAGAAACTGCATGTGATTCAACTCCATTTTGGACTGGGAACCAAACGCTAGCTCGCCTTACAAGAAACACACTCTGCTTTTGAGAAAAGAGCACTCTTCTACTCTTCTGTGTTTCCTATACGGCCACAAGAGTGAGCTTGCTCAGAACAAAAGAACTGTGCTTTCTACACACATGGGCCCTATCTAGTTCAACTCTGCTTAGGGAACTGACAAGAACAGTAGCTCCTCTTCAGTCTAATACACTGTACTTGCTGGGAACAGACGCGAGTGCTATTCGCCCTGTGTATGGCAATGGGAGCACAATAGTGACTCTTCTTACCAGAAAACAACTCTTGCTCGTAGGACCAAAAACTGCATGTGATTCAACTCCATTTAGGACTTGGAAACAAACGCTAGCTCGCCTTAGAAGAAACACACTCTGCTTTTGAGAAAAGAGCACTCTTCTACTCTATTGTGTTTCCTATAGGGACAGAACAGTGAGCTTGCTCAGAACAAAAGAACTTTGCTTCCTACACACACGGGCCATACCTAGTTCAACTCTGCTTAGGGAACTGACAAGAACAGTAGCTCCTCTTCAGTCCAATACACTGTACTTGCTGGGAACAGACGCGAGTGCTATTTGAACTGTGTATGGCGAAGGGAGCACAATAGTGACTTTCCTTTCCAGAAAACATCTCTTGCTCGTAGGACAGAAACTGCATGTGATTCAACTCCGTTTAGGACTGGGAAACAAACGCTAGCTCGCCTTACAAGAAACACACTCTGCTTTTGAGAAAAGAGCACTCTTCTACTCTACTGTGTTTTCTATAGGCCAGAAGAGTGAGCTTACTCAGAACCAAAGAACACTGCTTCCTACACACACAGGCCATATCTAGTTCAACTCTGCTTAGGAAACTGAGAAGAACAGTAGCTCCTCTTCAGTCCAATACACTGTACTTGCTGGGAAAAGACGCGAGTGCTATTTGAACTGTGTATGGCAAAGGGAGCGCAATAGTGACTTTCCTTACCAGAAAACATCCCTTGCTCGTAGGACCAGAAACTGCATGTGATTCAACTCCATTTAGGACTGGGAAACAAACGCTAGCTCGCCTTCCAAGAAACACACTCTGCTTTGGAGAAAAGAGCACTCTTCTATTCTACTGTGTTTCCTATTCGGTCCGAACAGTGAGCTTGCTCAGAACAAAAGAACTGTGTTTCCTACACACACGGGCCATATCTAGTTCAACTCTGCTTAGGAAACTGAGAAGAACATTAGCTCCTCTTCAGTCCAATACACTGTACTTGCTGGGAAATGACGCGAGGGCTATTTGAACTGTGTATGGCAAAGGGAGTGCAATAGTGACTTTCCTTACAAGAAAACATCCCGTGCTCGTAGGACCAGAAACTGCATGTGATTCAAGTCCTTTTAGGACTGGGAAACAAATGCTAGCTCGCCTTACAAGAAACATACTCTGCTTTTGAGAAAAGAGCACTCTTCTACGCTACTGTGTTTACTATGATGTCCGAAAAGTGAGCTTGCTCAGAACAAAAGCACTGTGCTTCACACACACGGGACATATCTACTTCAACTCTGCTTAAGAAACTGACAAGAACAGTCGCTCCTCTTCTGTCTAATACACTGTACTTGCTGGGAACAGACGCGAGTGCTATTTGCCCTGTGTATGTCAATGGGAGAGCAATAGTGACTCTTCTTACCAGAAAACAATTCTTGCTCATAGGACCAGAAACTGCATGTGATTCAAGTCCATTTAGGACTGGGAAACAAATGCTAGCTCGCCTTACAAGAAACATAATCTGCTTTTGAGAAAAGAGCACTCTTCTATTCTACTGTGTTTCCTATGTGGTCCGAACAGTGAGCTTGCTCAGAACAAAAGACCTGTGCTTCCTACACACACGGGCCATATCTAGTTCAACTCTGCTTAGGAAACTGACAAGAACAGTAGCTCCTCTACAGTCCAATACACTGTACTTGTTGGGAGCAGACACGAGTGCTATTTGCACTGTGTGTGGCAATGGGAGCGCAATAGTGACTCTTCTTACCAGAAAACAACTCTTGCTTGTAGGACAAGAAACTGCATGTGATTGAATTCCTTTTAGGCCTGGGAAACAAACGCTAGCTCTCCTTACAAGAAACACACTCTGCTTTTGAGAAAAGAGCACTCTTCTACTCTTCTGTGTTTCCTATAGGGCCAGGACAGTGAGCTTGCTCAGATAAAATGATTTGTGCTTCACACACACGGGCCATATCTAGTTCAACTCTGCTTAGGAAACTGACAAGAACAGTAGCTCCTCTACAGTCCAATACACTGTACTTGCTGGGAACAGACTCGAGTGCTATTTGAACAGTGTATGGCAAAGAGAGCACAATAGTGACTTTCCTTATCAGAACATCCATTGCTCTTAGGACCAAATACTGCATGTGATTCAACTCCATTTAGGACTGGGAAACAAACGCTAGCTCTCCTTACAAGAAACACGCTCTGCTTTTGAGAAAAGAGCTTTCTTCTACTCTACTGTGTTTCCTATAGGGCCAGAACAGTGAGCTTGCTCAGAACAAAAGAACTGTGCTTCCTACACACACGGGCTATATCTAGTTCAACTCTGCTTAGGAAACTGACAAGAACAGTAGCTCCTCTTCAGTCCAATACACTGTACTTATGGGAAGAGACGCGAGTGCTATTTGCACTGTGTATGGCAATGGGAGCGCAATAGTGACTTTCCTTACCAGAAAACAACTCTTGCTCATAGGAATGGAAACTGCATGTGATTCAACTCCATTTATAACTGGGAAACAAATGCTAGCTCGCCTTACAAGAAACACACTTTGCTTTTGATTAAAGAGCTCTCTTCTACTCTACTGTGTTTCCTATAGGGCCAGAACAGTGAGCTTGCTGAGCACAAAAGAACTGTGCTTCCTACACACATGGGCCATATCTAGTTCAACTCTGCTTAGGAACCTGACAAGAACAGTAGATCCTCTTCAGTCCAATACACTGTACATGCTGGGAACAGAGGCCAGTGCTATTTGCCCTGAGTATGGCAATGGGAGCACAATAGTGACTCTTATTAAAAGAAAAACTCTTGCTCATAGGACCAGAAACTGCATGTGATTCAACTCCATTTGGACTGCGAAACAAACGCTAGCTCGCCTTACAAGAAACACACTATGCTTTTGAGAAAAGAGCATTTTCTACTCTACTGTGTTTCCTATAGGGCCAGAACAGTGAGCTTGCTCAGAACAAAAGAACTGTGCTTCCTACACACACGGGCTATATCTAGTTCAATTCTGCTTAGGAAACTGCCAAGAACAGTATCTCCTCTTCAGTCCAATACACTGTACATGCTGGGTACAGACGCCAGTGCTATTTGCACTGTGTATGGCAATGGGAGCGCAATAGTGACTCTTCTTACCAGAAAACAACTCTTGCTCGTAGGACCAGAAACTGCATGTGATTCAACTCCATTTAGGACTGGCAAACAAACGCTAGCTCGCCTTACACGAAACCCACTCTGCTTTTGAGAAAAGAGCACTCTTCTACTCTACTGTGTTTCCTATGGGGTCCAAACAGTGAGCTTGCTCAGAACAAAAGAACTGTGCTTCCTACACACACGTGCTATATCTAGTTCAACTCTGCTTAGGAAACTGACAAGAACAGTAGCTCCTCTTCAGTCCAATACCCTGTACTTGCTGGGAGCAGACGCGAGTGCTATTTGCAGTGTGTATGGCAATGGGAGCACAATAGTGACTCTTCTTACCAGAAAACAACACTTGCGCATAGGAGCAAAAACTGCATGGGATTCAACTCCGTTTCTGACTGGGAAACAAACACTAGCTAGCCTTACAAGAAACACACTCTGCTTTTGAGAAAAGAGGACTCTTCTACTCTACTGTGTTTCCTATGGGATCCGAAAAGTGAGCTTGCTCAGAACAAAAGAACTGTGCTTTCCACACAGGTGACATATCTACTTCAACTCTGCTTAAGAAACTGACAAGAACAGTAGCTCCTCTTCAGTCCAATACACTGTACTTATGGGAAGAGACGCGAGTGCTATTTGCACTGTGTATGGCAATGGTAGCACAATAGTGACTCTTCTTACCAGAAAAAAACTCTTGCTCGTAGGACTAGAAACTGCATGTGATTCAACTCCATTTTGGACTGGGAACCAAACGCTAGCTCGCCTTACAAGAAACACACTCTGCTTTTGAGAAAAGAGCACTCTTCTACTCTTCTGTGTTTCCTATACGGCCACAAGAGTGAGCTTGCTCAGAACAAAAGAACTGTGCTTTCTACACACATGGGCCCTATCTAGTTCAACTCTGCTTAGGGAACTGACAAGAACAGTAGCTCCTCTTCAGTCTAATACACTGTACTTGCTGGGAACAGACGCGAGTGCTATTCGCCCTGTGTATGGCAATGGGAGCACAATAGTGACTCTTCTTACCAGAAAACAACTCTTGCTCGTAGGACCAAAAACTGCATGTGATTCAACTCCATTTAGGACTTGGAAACAAACGCTAGCTCGCCTTAGAAGAAACACACTCTGCTTTTGAGAAAAGAGCACTCTTCTACTCTATTGTGTTTCCTATAGGGACAGAACAGTGAGCTTGCTCAGAACAAAAGAACTTTGCTTCCTACACACACGGGCCATACCTAGTTCAACTCTGCTTAGGGAACTGACAAGAACAGTAGCTCCTCTTCAGTCCAATACACTGTACTTGCTGGGAACAGACGCGAGTGCTATTTGAACTGTGTATGGCGAAGGGAGCACAATAGTGACTTTCCTTTCCAGAAAACATCTCTTGCTCGTAGGACAGAAACTGCATGTGATTCAACTCCGTTTAGGACTGGGAAACAAACGCTAGCTCGCCTTACAAGAAACACACTCTGCTTTTGAGAAAAGAGCACTCTTCTACTCTACTGTGTTTTCTATAGGCCAGAAGAGTGAGCTTACTCAGAACCAAAGAACACTGCTTCCTACACACACAGGCCATATCTAGTTCAACTCTGCTTAGGAAACTGAGAAGAACAGTAGCTCCTCTTCAGTCCAATACACTGTACTTGCTGGGAAAAGACGCGAGTGCTATTTGAACTGTGTATGGCAAAGGGAGCGCAATAGTGACTTTCCTTACCAGAAAACATCCCTTGCTCGTAGGACCAGAAACTGCATGTGATTCAACTCCATTTAGGACTGGGAAACAAACGCTAGCTCGCCTTCCAAGAAACACACTCTGCTTTGGAGAAAAGAGCACTCTTCTATTCTACTGTGTTTCCTATTCGGTCCGAACAGTGAGCTTGCTCAGAACAAAAGAACTGTGTTTCCTACACACACGGGCCATATCTAGTTCAACTCTGCTTAGGAAACTGAGAAGAACATTAGCTCCTCTTCAGTCCAATACACTGTACTTGCTGGGAAATGACGCGAGGGCTATTTGAACTGTGTATGGCAAAGGGAGTGCAATAGTGACTTTCCTTACAAGAAAACATCCCGTGCTCGTAGGACCAGAAACTGCATGTGATTCAAGTCCTTTTAGGACTGGGAAACAAATGCTAGCTCGCCTTACAAGAAACATACTCTGCTTTTGAGAAAAGAGCACTCTTCTACGCTACTGTGTTTACTATGATGTCCGAAAAGTGAGCTTGCTCAGAACAAAAGCACTGTGCTTCACACACACGGGACATATCTACTTCAACTCTGCTTAAGAAACTGACAAGAACAGTCGCTCCTCTTCTGTCTAATACACTGTACTTGCTGGGAACAGACGCGAGTGCTATTTGCCCTGTGTATGTCAATGGGAGAGCAATAGTGACTCTTCTTACCAGAAAACAATTCTTGCTCATAGGACCAGAAACTGCATGTGATTCAAGTCCATTTAGGACTGGGAAACAAATGCTAGCTCGCCTTACAAGAAACATAATCTGCTTTTGAGAAAAGAGCACTCTTCTATTCTACTGTGTTTCCTATGTGGTCCGAACAGTGAGCTTGCTCAGAACAAAAGACCTGTGCTTCCTACACACACGGGCCATATCTAGTTCAACTCTGCTTAGGAAACTGACAAGAACAGTAGCTCCTCTACAGTCCAATACACTGTACTTGTTGGGAGCAGACACGAGTGCTATTTGCACTGTGTGTGGCAATGGGAGCGCAATAGTGACTCTTCTTACCAGAAAACAACTCTTGCTTGTAGGACAAGAAACTGCATGTGATTGAATTCCTTTTAGGCCTGGGAAACAAACGCTAGCTCTCCTTACAAGAAACACACTCTGCTTTTGAGAAAAGAGCACTCTTCTACTCTTCTGTGTTTCCTATAGGGCCAGGACAGTGAGCTTGCTCAGATAAAATGATTTGTGCTTCACACACACGGGCCATATCTAGTTCAACTCTGCTTAGGAAACTGACAAGAACAGTAGCTCCTCTACAGTCCAATACACTGTACTTGCTGGGAACAGACTCGAGTGCTATTTGAACAGTGTATGGCAAAGAGAGCACAATAGTGACTTTCCTTATCAGAAAACATCCATTGCTCTTAGGACCAAATACTGCATGTGATTCAACTCCATTTAGGACTGGGAAACAAACGCTAGCTCTCCTTACAAGAAACACGCTCTGCTTTTGAGAAAAGAGCTTTCTTCTACTCTACTGTGTTTCCTATAGGGCCAGAACAGTGAGCTTGCTCAGAACAAAAGAACTGTGCTTCCTACACACACGGGCTATATCTAGTTCAACTCTGCTTAGGAAACTGACAAGAACAGTAGCTCCTCTTCAGTCCAATACACTGTACTTATGGGAAGAGACGCGAGTGCTATTTGCACTGTGTATGGCAATGGGAGCGCAATAGTGACTTTCCTTACCAGAAAACAACTCTTGCTCATAGGAATGGAAACTGCATGTGATTCAACTCCATTTATAACTGGGAAACAAATGCTAGCTCGCCTTACAAGAAACACACTTTGCTTTTGATTAAAGAGCTCTCTTCTACTCTACTGTGTTTCCTATAGGGCCAGAACAGTGAGCTTGCTGAGCACAAAAGAACTGTGCTTCCTACACACATGGGCCATATCTAGTTCAACTCTGCTTAGGAACCTGACAAGAACAGTAGATCCTCTTCAGTCCAATACACTGTACATGCTGGGAACAGAGGCCAGTGCTATTTGCCCTGAGTATGGCAATGGGAGCACAATAGTGACTCTTATTAAAAGAAAAACTCTTGCTCATAGGACCAGAAACTGCATGTGATTCAACTCCATTTGGACTGCGAAACAAACGCTAGCTCGCCTTACAAGAAACACACTATGCTTTTGAGAAAAGAGCATTTTCTACTCTACTGTGTTTCCTATAGGGCCAGAACAGTGAGCTTGCTCAGAACAAAAGAACTGTGCTTCCTACACACACGGGCCATATCTAGTTCAATTCTGCTTAGGAAACTGCCAAGAACAGTATCTCCTCTTCAGTCCAATACACTGTACATGCTGGGTACAGACGCCAGTGCTATTTGCACTGTGTATGGCAATGGGAGCGCAATAGTGACTCTTCTTACCAGAAAACAACTCTTGCTCGTAGGACCAGAAACTGCATGTGATTCAACTCCATTTAGGACTGGCAAACAAACGCTAGCTCGCCTTACACGAAACCCACTCTGCTTTTGAGAAAAGAGCACTCTTCTACTCTACTGTGTTTCCTATGGGGTCCAAACAGTGAGCTTGCTCAGAACAAAAGAACTGTGCTTCCTACACACACGTGCTATATCTAGTTCAACTCTGCTTAGGAAACTGACAAGAACAGTAGCTCCTCTTCAGTCCAATACCCTGTACTTGCTGGGAGCAGACGCGAGTGCTATTTGCAGTGTGTATGGCAATGGGAGCACAATAGTGACTCTTCTTACCAGAAAACAACACTTGCGCGTAGGAGCAAAAACTGCATGGGATTCAACTCCGTTTCTGACTGGGAAACAAACACTAGCTAGCCTTACAAGAAACACACTCTGCTTTTGAGAAAAGAGGACTCTTCTACTCTACTGTGTTTCCTATGGGATCCGAAAAGTGAGCTTGCTCAGAACAAAAGAACTGTGCTTCCCACACAGGTGACATATCTACTTCAACTCTGCTTAAGAAACTGACAAGAACAGTAGCTCCTCTTCAGTCCAATACACTGTACTTATGGGAAGAGACGCGAGTGCTATTTGCACTGTGTATGGCAATGGTAGCACAATAGTGACTCTTCTTACCAGAAAAAAACTCTTGCTCGTAGGACTAGAAACTGCATGTGATTCAACTCCATTTTGGACTGGGAACCAAACGCTAGCTCGCCTTACAAGAAACACACTCTGCTTTTGAGAAAAGAGCACTCTTCTACTCTTCTGTGTTTCCTATACGGCCACAAGAGTGAGCTTGCTCAGAACAAAAGAACTGTGCTTTCTACACACATGGGCCCTATCTAGTTCAACTCTGCTTAGGGAACTGACAAGAACAGTAGCTCCTCTTCAGTCTAATACACTGTACTTGCTGGGAACAGACGCGAGTGCTATTCGCCCTGTGTATGGCAATGGGAGCACAATAGTGACTCTTCTTACCAGAAAACAACTCTTGCTCGTAGGACCAAAAACTGCATGTGATTCAACTCCATTTAGGACTTGGAAACAAACGCTAGCTCGCCTTAGAAGAAACACACTCTGCTTTTGAGAAAAGAGCACTCTTCTACTCTATTGTGTTTCCTATAGGGACAGAACAGTGAGCTTGCTCAGAACAAAAGAACTTTGCTTCCTACACACACGGGCCATACCTAGTTCAACTCTGCTTAGGGAACTGACAAGAACAGTAGCTCCTCTTCAGTCCAATACACTGTACTTGCTGGGAACAGACGCGAGTGCTATTTGAACTGTGTATGGCGAAGGGAGCACAATAGTGACTTTCCTTTCCAGAAAACATCTCTTGCTCGTAGGACAGAAACTGCATGTGATTCAACTCCGTTTAGGACTGGGAAACAAACGCTAGCTCGCCTTACAAGAAACACACTCTGCTTTTGAGAAAAGAGCACTCTTCTACTCTACTGTGTTTTCTATAGGCCAGAAGAGTGAGCTTACTCAGAACCAAAGAACACTGCTTCCTACACACACAGGCCATATCTAGTTCAACTCTGCTTAGGAAACTGAGAAGAACAGTAGCTCCTCTTCAGTCCAATACACTGTACTTGCTGGGAAAAGACGCGAGTGCTATTTGAACTGTGTATGGCAAAGGGAGCGCAATAGTGACTTTCCTTACCAGAAAACATCCCTTGCTCGTAGGACCAGAAACTGCATGTGATTCAACTCCATTTAGGACTGGGAAACAAACGCTAGCTCGCCTTCCAAGAAACACACTCTGCTTTGGAGAAAAGAGCACTCTTCTATTCTACTGTGTTTCCTATTCGGTCCGAACAGTGAGCTTGCTCAGAACAAAAGAACTGTGTTTCCTACACACACGGGCCATATCTAGTTCAACTCTGCTTAGGAAACTGAGAAGAACATTAGCTCCTCTTCAGTCCAATACACTGTACTTGCTGGGAAATGACGCGAGGGCTATTTGAACTGTGTATGGCAAAGGGAGTGCAATAGTGACTTTCCTTACAAGAAAACATCCCGTGCTCGTAGGACCAGAAACTGCATGTGATTCAAGTCCTTTTAGGACTGGGAAACAAATGCTAGCTCGCCTTACAAGAAACATACTCTGCTTTTGAGAAAAGAGCACTCTTCTACGCTACTGTGTTTACTATGATGTCCGAAAAGTGAGCTTGCTCAGAACAAAAGCACTGTGCTTCACACACACGGGACATATCTACTTCAACTCTGCTTAAGAAACTGACAAGAACAGTCGCTCCTCTTCTGTCTAATACACTGTACTTGCTGGGAACAGACGCGAGTGCTATTTGCCCTGTGTATGTCAATGGGAGAGCAATAGTGACTCTTCTTACCAGAAAACAATTCTTGCTCATAGGACCAGAAACTGCATGTGATTCAAGTCCATTTAGGACTGGGAAACAAATGCTAGCTCGCCTTACAAGAAACATAATCTGCTTTTGAGAAAAGAGCACTCTTCTATTCTACTGTGTTTCCTATGTGGTCCGAACAGTGAGCTTGCTCAGAACAAAAGACCTGTGCTTCCTACACACACGGGCCATATCTAGTTCAACTCTGCTTAGGAAACTGACAAGAACAGTAGCTCCTCTACAGTCCAATACACTGTACTTGTTGGGAGCAGACATGAGTGCTATTTGCACTGTGTGTGGCAATGGGAGCGCAATAGTGACTCTTCTTACCAGAAAACAACTCTTGCTTGTAGGACAAGAAACTGCATGTGATTGAATTCCTTTTAGGCCTGGGAAACAAACGCTAGCTCTCCTTACAAGAAACACACTCTGCTTTTGAGAAAAGAGCACTCTTCTACTCTTCTGTGTTTCCTATAGGGCCAGGACAGTGAGCTTGCTCAGATAAAATGATTTGTGCTTCACACACACGGGCCATATCTAGTTCAACTCTGCTTAGGAAACTGACAAGAACAGTAGCTCCTCTACAGTCCAATACACTGTACTTGCTGGGAACAGACTCGAGTGCTATTTGAACAGTGTATGGCAAAGAGAGCACAATAGTGACTTTCCTTATCAGAAAACATCCATTGCTCTTAGGACCAAATACTGCATGTGATTCAACTCCATTTAGGACTGGGAAACAAACGCTAGCTCTCCTTACAAGAAACACGCTCTGCTTTTGAGAAAAGAGCTTTCTTCTACTCTACTGTGTTTCCTATAGGGCCAGAACAGTGAGCTTGCTCAGAACAAAAGAACTGTGCTTCCTACACACACGGGCTATATCTAGTTCAACTCTGCTTAGGAAACTGACAAGAACAGTAGCTCCTCTTCAGTCCAATACACTGTACTTATGGGAAGAGACGCGAGTGCTATTTGCACTGTGTATGGCAATGGTAGCACAATAGTGACTCTTCTTACCAGAAAAAAACTCTTGCTCGTAGGACTAGAAACTGCATGTGATTCAACTCCATTTTGGACTGGGAACCAAACGCTAGCTCGCCTTACAAGAAACACACTCTGCTTTTGAGAAAAGAGCACTCTTCTACTCTTCTGTGTTTCCTATACGGCCACAAGAGTGAGCTTGCTCAGAACAAAAGAACTGTGCTTTCTACACACATGGGCCCTATCTAGTTCAACTCTGCTTAGGGAACTGACAAGAACAGTAGCTCCTCTTCAGTCTAATACACTGTACTTGCTGGGAACAGACGCGAGTGCTATTCGCCCTGTGTATGGCAATGGGAGCGCAATAGTGACTCTTCTTACCAGAAAACAACTCTTGCTCGTAGGACCAAAAACTGCATGTGATTCAACTCCATTTAGGACTTGGAAACAAACGCTAGCTCGCCTTAGAAGAAACACACTCTGCTTTTGAGAAAAGAGCACTCTTCTACTCTATTGTGTTTCCTATAGGGACAGAACAGTGAGCTTGCTCAGAACAAAAGAACTTTGCTTCCTACACACACGGGCCATACCTAGTTCAACTCTGCTTAGGGAACTGACAAGAACAGTAGCTCCTCCTCAGTCCAATACACTGTACTTGCTGGGAACAGACGCGAGTGCTATTTGAACTGTGTATGGCGAAGGGAGCACAATAGTGACTTTCCTTTCCAGAAAACATCTCTTGCTCGTAGGACAGAAACTGCATGTGATTCAACTCCATTTAGGACTGGGAAACAAACGCTAGCTCCCCTTACAAGAAACACACTCTGCTTTTGAGAAAAGAGCACTCTTCTACTCTACTGTGTTTTCTATAGGCCAGAAGAGTGAGCTTACTCAGAACCAAAGAACACTGCTTCCTACACACACAGGCCATATCTAGTTCAACTCTGCTTAGGAAACTGAGAAGAACAGTAGCTCCTCTTCAGTCCAATACACTGTACTTGCTGGGAAAAGACGCGAGTGCTATTTGAACTGTGTATGGCAAAGGGAGCGCAATAGTGACTTTCCTTACCAGAAAACATCCCTTGCTCATAGGACCAGAAACTGCATGTGGTTCAACTCCATTTAGGACTGGGAAACAAACGCTAGCTCGCGTTACAAGAAACACACTCTGCTTTGGAGAAAAGAGCACTCTTCTACTCTACTGTGTTTCCTATAGGGCCAGAACAGTGAGCTTGCTCAGAACAAAAGTATTGTGCTTCCTACACAAACGGGCCATATCTAGTTCAACTCTGCTTAGGAAACTGACAAGAAGAGTAGCTCCTCTTCAGTCCAATACACTGTACTTGCAGGTCGCAGACACGAGTCCTATTTGCACTTTGTATGGCAATGGGAGCGAAATAGTGACTCTTCTTACCAGAAAACAACACTTGCTCGTAGGAGCAGAAACTGCATGGGATTCAACTCCGTTTCTGACTGTGAAACAAACGCTAGCTCCCCTTAGAAGAAACACACTCTGCTTTTGAGAAAAGAGCACTCGTCTACTCTATTGTGTTTCCTATAGGGCCAGAACAGTGAGCTTGCTCAGAACTAAAGAACTTTGCTTCCTACACACACGGGCCAGACCTAGTTCAACTCTGCTTAGGGAACTGACAAGAACAGTAGCTCCTCTTCAGTCCAATACACTGTACTTGCTGGGAACAGAGGCGAGAGCTATTTGAACTGAGTATGGCAAAGGGAGCACAATAGTGAAATTCCTTTCCAGAAAACATCTCTTGCTCGTAGGACAGAAACTGCATGTGATTCAACTCCATTTAGGACTGGGAAACAAACTCTAGCTCGCCTTACAAGAAACACACTCTGCTTTTGAGAAAAGAGGACTCTTCTACTCTACTGTGTTTTCTATAGGCCAGAAGAGTGAGCTTGCTCAGAACCAAAGAACTGTGCTTCCTACACACACAGGCCTTATCTAGTTCAACTCTGCTTAGGAAACTGAGAAGAAAAGTAGCTCCTCTTCAGTCCAATACACTGTACTTGCTGGGAACAGACGCGAGTGCTATTTGCACTGTGTAGGGCAATGGGAGCGCAATAGTGACTCTTCTTACCAGAAAACAACTCTTGCTCATAGGACCAGAAACTGCATGTGATTCAACTCCATTTAGGACTGGGAAACAAACGCTAGCTCGCCTTAGAAGAAACACACTCTGCTTTTGAGAAAAGAGCACTCTTCTACTCTATTGTGTTTCCTATAGGGACAGAACAGTGAGCTTGCTCAGAACAAAAGAACTTTGCTTCCTACACACACGGGCCATACCTAGTTCAACTCTGCTTAGGGAACTGACAAGAACAGTAGCTCCTCTTCAGTCCAATACACTGTACTTGCTGGGAACAGACGCGAGTGCTATTTGAACTGTGTATGGCGAAGGGAGCACAATAGTGACTTTCCTTTCCAGAAAACATCTCTTGCTCGTAGGACAGAAACTGCATGTGATTCAACTCCATTTAGGACTGGGAAACAAACGCTAGCTCCCCTTACAAGAAACACACTCTGCTTTTGAGAAAAGAGCACTCTTCTACTCTACTGTGTTTTCTATAGGCCAGAAGAGTGAGCTTACTCAGAACCAAAGAACACTGCTTCCTACACACACAGGCCATATCTAGTTCAACTCTGCTTAGGAAACTGAGAAGAACAGTAGCTCCTCTTCAGTCCAATACACTGTACTTGCTGGGAAAAGACGCGAGTGCTATTTGAACTGTGTATGGCAAAGGGAGCGCAATAGTGACTTTCCTTACCAGAAAACATCCCTTGCTCATAGGACCAGAAACTGCATGTGGTTCAACTCCATTTAGGACTGGGAAACAAACGCTAGCTCGCGTTACAAGAAACACACTCTGCTTTGGAGAAAAGAGCACTCTTCTACTCTACTGTGTTTCCTATAGGGCCAGAACAGTGAGCTTGCTCAGAACAAAAGTATTGTGCTTCCTACACAAACGGGCCATATCTAGTTCAACTCTGCTTAGGAAACTGACAAGAAGAGTAGCTCCTCTTCAGTCCAATACACTGTACTTGCAGGTCGCAGACACGAGTCCTATTTGCACTTTGTATGGCAATGGGAGCGAAATAGTGACTCTTCTTACCAGAAAACAACACTTGCTCGTAGGAGCAGAAACTGCATGGGATTCAACTCCGTTTCTGACTGTGAAACAAACGCTAGCTCCCCTTAGAAGAAACACACTCTGCTTTTGAGAAAAGAGCACTCGTCTACTCTATTGTGTTTCCTATAGGGCCAGAACAGTGAGCTTGCTCAGAACTAAAGAACTTTGCTTCCTACACACACGGGCCAGACCTAGTTCAACTCTGCTTAGGGAACTGACAAGAACAGTAGCTCCTCTTCAGTCCAATACACTGTACTTGCTGGGAACAGAGGCGAGAGCTATTTGAACTGAGTATGGCAAAGGGAGCACAATAGTGAAATTCCTTTCCAGAAAACATCTCTTGCTCGTAGGACAGAAACTGCATGTGATTCAACTCCATTTAGGACTGGGAAACAAACTCTAGCTCGCCTTACAAGAAACACACTCTGCTTTTGAGAAAAGAGGACTCTTCTACTCTACTGTGTTTTCTATAGGCCAGAAGAGTGAGCTTGCTCAGAACCAAAGAACTGTGCTTCCTACACACACAGGCCTTATCTAGTTCAACTCTGCTTAGGAAACTGAGAAGAAAAGTAGCTCCTCTTCAGTCCAATACACTGTACTTGCTGGGAACAGACGCGAGTGCTATTTGCACTGTGTAGGGCAATGGGAGCGCAATAGTGACTCTTCTTACCAGAAAACAACTCTTGCTCATAGGACCAGAAACTGCATGTGATTCAACTCCATTTAGGACTGGGAAACAAACGCTAGCTCGCCTTACAAGAAACACACTCTGCTTTTGAGAAAAGAGCACTCTTCTACTCTACTCTGTTTCCTACGGTGTCCAAACAGTGAGCTTGCACAGAACAAAGAAACTGTGCTTCCTACAAACACGGGCCATATCTAGTTCAATTCTGCTTAGGAAACTGACAAGAACAGTATCTCCTCTTCAGTCCAATACACTGTCCTTGCTGGGAACAGACGCGAGTGCTATTTGCACTGTGTATGGCAATGGGAGCGCAATAGTGACTTTCCTTACCAGAAAACAACTCTTGCTCATAGGAATGGAAACTGCATGTGATTCAACTCCATTTATAACTGGGAAACAAATGCTAGCTCGCCTTACAAGAAACACACTTTGCTTTTGATTAAAGAGCTCTCTTCTACTCTACTGTGTTTCCTATAGGGCCAGAACAGTGAGCTTGCTGAGCACAAAAGAACTGTGCTTCCTACACACATGGGCCATATCTAGTTCAACTCTGCTTAGGAACCTGACAAGAACAGTAGATCCTCTTCAGTCCAATACACTGTACATGCTGGGAACAGAGGCCAGTGCTATTTGCCCTGAGTATGGCAATGGGAGCACAATAGTGACTCTTATTAAAAGAAAAACTCTTGCTCATAGGACCAGAAACTGCATGTGATTCAACTCCATTTGGACTGCGAAACAAACGCTAGCTCGCCTTACAAGAAACACACTATGCTTTTGAGAAAAGAGCACTTTTCTACTCTACTGTGTTTCCTATAGGGCCAGAACAGTGAGCTTGCTCAGAACAAAAGAACTGTGCTTCCTACACACACGGGCCATATCTAGTTCAATTCTGCTTAGGAAACTGCCAAGAACAGTATCTCCTCTTCAGTCCAATACACTGTACATGCTGGGTACAGACGCCAGTGCTATTTGCACTGTGTATGGCAATGGGAGCGCAATAGTGACTCTTCTTACCAGAAAACAACTCTTGCTCGTAGGACCAGAAACTGCATGTGATTCAACTCCATTTAGGACTGGGAAACAAACGCTAGCTCGCCTTACACGAAACCCACTCTGCTTTTGAGAAAAGAGCACTCTTCTACTCTACTGTGTTTCCTATGGGGTCCAAACAGTGAGCTTGCTCAGAACAAAAGAACTGTGCTTCCTACACACACGTGCTATATCTAGTTCAACTCTGCTTAGGAAACTGACAAGAACAGTAGCTCCTCTTCAGTCCAATACCCTGTACTTGCTGGGAGCAGACGCGAGTGCTATTTGCAGTGTGTATGGCAATGGGAGCACAATAGTGACTCTTCTTACCAGAAAACAACACTTGTGCGTAGGAGCAAAAACTGCATGGGATTCAACTCCGTTTCTGACTGGGAAACAAACACTAGCTAGCCTTACAAGAAACACACTCTGCTTTTGAGAAAAGAGGACTCTTCTACTCTACTGTGTTTCCTATGGGATCCGAAAAGTGAGCTTGCTCAGAACAAAAGAACTGTGCTTCCCACACAGGTGACATATCTACTTCAACTCTGCTTAAGAAACTGACAAGAACAGTAGCTCCTCTTCAGTCCAATACACTGTACTTATGGGAAGAGACGCGAGTGCTATTTGCACTGTGTATGGCAATGGTAGCACAATAGTGACTCTTCTTACCAGAAAAAAACTCTTGCTCGTAGGACTAGAAACTGCATGTGATTCAACTCCATTTTGGACTGGGAACCAAACGCTAGCTCGCCTTACAAGAAACACACTCTGCTTTTGAGAAAAGAGCACTCTTCTACTCTTCTGTGTTTCCTATACGGCCACAAGAGTGAGCTTGCTCAGAACAAAAGAACTGTGCTTTCTACACACATGGGCCCTATCTAGTTCAACTCTGCTTAGGGAACTGACAAGAACAGTAGCTCCTCTTCAGTCTAATACACTGTACTTGCTGGGAACAGACGCGAGTGCTATTCGCCCTGTGTATGGCAATGGGAGCGCAATAGTGACTCTTCTTACCAGAAAACAACTCTTGCTCGTAGGACCAAAAACTGCATGTGATTCAACTCCATTTAGGACTTGGAAACAAACGCTAGCTCGCCTTAGAAGAAACACACTCTGCTTTTGAGAAAAGAGCACTCTTCTACTCTATTGTGTTTCCTATAGGGACAGAACAGTGAGCTTGCTCAGAACAAAAGAACTTTGCTTCCTACACACACGGGCCATACCTAGTTCAACTCTGCTTAGGGAACTGACAAGAACAGTAGCTCCTCTTCAGTCCAATACACTGTACTTGCTGGGAACAGACGCGAGTGCTATTTGAACTGTGTATGGCGAAGGGAGCACAATAGTGACTTTCCTTTCCAGAAAACATCTCTTGCTCGTAGGACAGAAACTGCATGTGATTCAACTCCATTTAGGACTGGGAAACAAACGCTAGCTCGCATTACAAGAAACACACTCTGCTTTTGAGAAAAGAGCACTCTTCTACTCTACTGTGTTTTCTATAGGCCAGAAGAGTGAGCTTACTCAGAACCAAAGAACACTGCTTCCTACACACACAGGCCATATCTAGTTCAACTCTGCTTAGGAAACTGAGAAGAACAGTAGCTCCTCTTCAGTCCAATACACTGTACTTGCTGGGAAAAGACGCGAGTGCTATTTGAACTGTGTATGGCAAAGGGAGCGCAATAGTGACTTTCCTTACCAGAAAACATCCCTTGCTCGTAGGACCAGAAACTGCATGTGATTCAACTCCATTTAGGACTGGGAAACAAACGCTAGCTCGCCTTCCAAGAAACACACTCTGCTTTGGAGAAAAGAGCACTCTTCTATTCTACTGTGTTTCCTATTCGGTCCGAACAGTGAGCTTGCTCAGAACAAAAGAACTGTGCTTCCTACACACACGGGCTATATCTAGTTCAACTCTGCTTAGGAAACTGACAAGAACAGTAGCTCCTCTTCAGTCCAATACACTGTACTTGCTGGGAAATGACGCGAGGGCTATTTGAACTGTGTATGGCAAAGGGAGTGCAATAGTGACTTTCCTTACAAGAAAACGTCCCGTGCTCATAGGACCAGAAACTGCATGTGATTCAAGTCCTTTTAGGACTGGGAAACAAATGCTAGCTCGCCTTACAAGAAACATACTCTGCTTTTGAGAAAAGAGCACTCTTCTACGCTACTGTGTTTACTATGATGTCCGAAAAGTGAGCTTGCTCAGAACAAAAGCACTGTGCTTCACACACACGGGACATATCTACTTCAACTCTGCTTAAGAAACTGACAAGAACAGTCGCTCCTCTTCTGTCTAATACACTGTACTTGCTGGGAACAGACGCGAGTGCTATTTGCCCTGTGTATGTCAATGGGAGCGCAATAGTGACTCTTCTTACCGGAAAACAATTCTTGCTCATAGGACCAGAAACTGCATGTGATTCAAGTCCATTTAGGACTGGGAAACAAATGCTAGCTCGCCTTACAAGAAACATAATCTGCTTTTGAGAGAAGAGCACTCTTCTATTCTACTGTGTTTCCTATGTGGTCCGAACAGTGAGCTTGCTCAGAACAAAAGACCTGTGCTTCCTACACACACGGGCCATATCTAGTTCAACTCTGCTTAGGAAACTGACAAGAACAGTCGCTCCTCTACAGTCCAATACACTGTACTTGTTGGGAGCAGACACGAGTGCTATTTGCACTGTGTGTGGCAATGGGAGCGCAATAGTGACTCTTCTTACCAGAAAACAACTCTTGCTTGTAGGACAAGAAACTGCATGTGATTGAATTCCTTTTAGGCCTGGGAAACAAACGCTAGCTCTCCTTACAAGAAACACACTCTGCTTTTGAGAAAAGAGCACTCTTCTACTCTTCTGTGTTTCCTATAGGGCCAGAACAGTGAGCTTGCTCAGATAAAATGATTTGTGCTTCACACACACGGGCCATATCTAGTTCAACTCTGCTTAGGAAACTGACAAGAACAGTAGCTCCTCTACAGTCCAATACACTGTACTTGCTGGGAACAGACGCGAGTGCTATTTGAACAGTGTATGGCAAAGAGAGCACAATAGTGACTTTCCTTACCAGAAAACATCCATTGCTCTTAGGACCAAATACTGCATGTGATTCAACTCCATTTAGGACTGGGAAACAAACGCTAGCTCTCCTTACAAGAAACACGCTCTGCTTTTGAGAAAAGAGCTTTCTTCTACTCTACTGTGTTTCCTATAGGGCCAGAACAGTGAGCTTGCTCAGAACAAAAGAACTGTGCTTCCTACACACACGGGCTATATCTAGTTCAACTCTGCTTAGGAAACTGACAAGAACAGTAGCTCCTCTTCTGTCCAATACCCTGTACTTGCTGGGAACAGACGCGAGTGCTATTTGCACTGTGTATGGCAATGGTAGCACAATAGTGACTCTTCTTACAAGAAAACAACTCTTGTTCGTAGGACCAGAAACTGCATGGGATTCATCTCCATTTAGGACTGGGAAACAAACGCTAGCTCACCTTACAAGAAACAAACTCTGCTATTGAGAAAAGAGCACTCTTCTACTCTTCTGTGTTTCCTATAGGGCCAGAACAGAAAGCTTGCTCAGAACAAAAGAACTGTGCTTCCTACACACACGGGCCATATCTAGTTCAATTCTGCTTAGGAAACTGCCAAGAACAGTATCTCCTCTTCAGTCCAATACACAGTACATGCTGGGTACAGACGCCAGTGCTATTTGCACTGTGTATGGCAATGGGAGCGCAATAGTGACTCTTCTTACCAGAAAACAACTCTTGCTCGTAGGACCAGAAACTGCATGTGATTCAACTCCATTTAGGACTGGGAAACAAACCCTAGCTCGCCTTACACGAAACCCACTCTGCTTTTGAGAAAAGAGCACTCTTCTACTCTACTGTGTTTCCTATGGGGTCCAAACAGTGAGCTTGCTCAGAACAAAAGAACTGTGCTTCCTACACACACGTGCTATATCTAGTTCAACTCTGCTTAGGAAACTGACAAGAACAGTAGCTCCTCTTCAGTCCAATACCCTGTACTTGCTGGGAGCAGACACGAGTGCTATTTGCAGTGTGTATGGCAATGGGAGCACAATAGTGACTCTTCTTACCAGAAAACAACACTTGCGCGTAGGAGCAAAAACTGCATGGGATTCAACTCCGTTTCTGACTGGGAAACAAACACTAGCTGGCCTTACAAGAAACACACTCTGCTTTTGAGAAAAGAGGACTCTTCTACTCTACTGTGTTTCCTATGGGATCCGAAAAGTGAGCTTGCTCAGAACAAAGAACTGTGCTTCACACACAGGTGACATATCTACTTCAACTCTGCTTAAGAAACTGACAAGAACAGTAGCACCTCTTCTGTCCAATACACTGTACTTATGGGAACAGACGCGAGTGCTATTTGCACTGTGTATGGCAATGGTAGCACAATAGTGACTCTTCTTACCAGAAAAAAACTCTTGCTCGTAGGACTAGAAACTGCATGTGATTCAACTCCATTTTGGACTGGGAACCAAATGCTAGCTCGGCTTACAAGAAACACACTCTGCTTTCGAGAAAAGAGCACTCTTCTACTCTTCCGTGTTTCCTATACGGCCACAAGAGTGAGCTTGCTCAGAACAAAAGAACTGTGCTTTCTACACACATGGGCCCTATCTAGTTCAACTCTGCTTAGGGAACTGACAAGAACAGTAGCTCCTCTTCAGTCCAATACACTGTACTTGTTGGGAGCAGACACGAGTGCTATTTGCACTGTGTGTGGCAATGGGAGCGCAATAGTGACTCTTCTTACCAGAAAACAACTCTTGCTCGTAGGACAAGAAACTGCATGTGATTGAATTCCATTTAGGCCTGGGAAACAAACGCTAGCTCTCCTTACAAGAAACACACTCTGCTTTTGAGAAAAGAGCACTCTTCTACTCTTCTGTGTTTCCTATAGGGCCAAAAGAGTGAGCTTGCTCAGAACCAAAGAACTGTGCTTCCTACACACACAGGCCATATCTAGTTCAACTCTGCTTAGGAAACTGAGAAGAACAGTAGCTCCTCTTCAGTCCAATACACTGTACTTGCTGGGAAAAGATGCGAGGGCTATTTGAACTGTGTATGGCAAAGGGATTGCAATAGTGACTTTCCTTACAAGAAAACATCCCGTGCTCGTAGGACCAGAAACTGCATGTGATTCAAGTCCTTTTAGGACTGGGAAACAAATGCTAGCTCGCCTTACAAGAAACATACTCTGCTTTTGAGAAAAGAGCACTCTTCTACGCTACTGTGTTTACTATGATGTCCGAAAAGTGAGCTTGCTCAGAACAAAAGAACTGTGCTTCACAAACACGGGACATATCTACTTCAACTCTGCTTAAGAAACTGACAAGAACAGTAGCTCCTCTTCAGTCCAATACACTGTACTTGCTGGGAACAGAGGCGAGAGCTATTTGAACTGAGTATGGCAAAGGGAGCACAATAGTGAAATTCCTTTCCACAAAACATCTCTTGCTCGTAGGACAGAAACTGCATGTGATTCAACTCCATTTAGGACTGGGAAACAAACTCTAGCTCGCCTTAAAAGAAACACACTCTGCTTTTGAGAAAAGAGGACTCTTCTACTCTACTGTGTTTTCTATAGGCCAGAAGAGTGAGCTTGCTCAGAACAAAAGAACTGTGCTTCCTACACACACGTGCTATATCTAGTTCAACTCCGCTTAGGAAACTGACAAGAACAGTAGCTCCTCTTCAGTCCAATACCCTGTACTTGCTGGGAGCAGACACGAGTGCTATTTGCAGTGTGTATGGCAATGGGAGCACAATAGTGACTCTTCTTACCAGAAAACAACACTTGCGCGTAGGAGCAAAAACTGCATGGGATTCAACTCCGTTTCTGACTGGGAAACAAACACTAGCTGGCCTTACAAGAAACACACTCTGCTTTTGAGAAAAGAGGACTCTTCTACTCTACTGTGTTTCCTATGGGATCCGAAAAGTGAGCTTGCTCAGAACAAAGAACTGTGCTTCACACACAGGTGACATATCTACTTCAACTCTGCTTAAGAAACTGACAAGAACAGTAGCACCTCTTCTGTCCAATACACTGTACTTATGGGAACAGACGCGAGTGCTATTTGCACTGTGTATGGCAATGGTAGCACAATAGTGACTCTTCTTACCAGAAAAAAACTCTTGCTCGTAGGACTAGAAACTGCATGTGATTCAACTCCATTTTGGACTGGGAACCAAATGCTAGCTCGGCTTACAAGAAACACACTCTGCTTTTGAGAAAAGAGCACTCTTCTACTCTTCCGTGTTTCCTATACGGCCACAAGAGTGAGCTTGCTCAGAACAAAAGAACTGTGCTTTCTACACACATGGGCCCTATCTAGTTCAACTCTGCTTAGGGAACTGACAAGAACAGTAGCTCCTCTTCAGTCTAATACACTGTACTTGCTGGGAACAGACGCGAGTGCTATTCGCCCTGTGTATGGCAATGGGAGCGCAATAGTGACTCTTCTTTCCAGAAAACAACTCTTGCTCGTAGGACCAAAAACTGCATGTGATTCAACTCCATTTAGGACTTGGAAACAAACGCTAGCTCGCCTTAGAAGAAACACACTCTGCTTTTGAGAAAAGAGCATTCTTCTACTCTATTGTGTTTCCTATAGGGCCAGAACAGTGAGCTTGCTCAGAACAAAAGAACTGTGCTTCCTACACACACGGGCTATATCTAGTTCAACTCTGCTTAGGAAACTGACAAGAACAGTAGCTCCTCTTCAGTCCAATACACTGTACTTGTTGGGAGCAGACACGAGTGCTATTTGCACTGTGTGTGGCAATGGGAGCGCAATAGTGACTCTTCTTACCAGAAAACAACTCTTGCTCGTAGGACAAGAAACTGCATGTGATTGAATTCCATTTAGGCCTGGGAAACAAACGCTAGCTCTCCTTACAAGAAACACACTCTGCTTTTGAGAAAAGAGCACTCTTCTACTCTTCTGTGTTTCCTATAGGGCCAGAAGAGTGAGCTTGCTCAGAACCAAAGAACTGTGCTTCCTACACACACAGGCCATATCTAGTTCAACTCTGCTTAGGAAACTGAGAAGAACAGTAGCTCCTCTTCAGTCCAATACACTGTACTTGCTGGGAAAAGACGCGAGGGCTATTTGAACTGTGTATGGCAAAGGGATTGCAATAGTGACTTTCCTTACAAGAAAACATCCCGTGCTCGTAGGACCAGAAACTGCATGTGATTCAAGTCCTTTTAGGACTGGGAAACAAATGCTAGCTCGCCTTACAAGAAACATACTCTGCTTTTGAGAAAAGAGCACTCTTCTACGCTACTGTGTTTACTATGATGTCCGAAAAGTGAGCTTGCTCAGAACAAAAGAACTGTGCTTCACACACACGGGACATATCTACTTCAACTCTGCTTAAGAAACTGACAAGAACAGTGGCTCCTCTTCTGTCTAATACACTGTACTTGCTGGGAACAGACGCGAGTGCTATTTGCCCTGTGTATGTCAATGGGAGCGCAATAGTGACTCTTCTTACCAGAAAACAATTCTTGCTCATAGGACCAGAAACTGCATGTGATTCAAGTCCATTTAGGACTGGGAAACAAATGCTGGCTCGCCTTACAAGAAAAATAATCTGCTTTTGAGAAAAGAGCACTCTTCTATTCTACTGTGTTTCCTATGTTGTCCGAACAGTGAGCTTGCTCAGAACAAAAGACCTGAGCTTCCTACACACACGGGCCATATCTAGTTCAACTCTGCTTAGGAAACTGACAAGAACAGTAGCTCCTCTACAGTCCAATACACTGTACTTGTTGGGAGCAGACACGAGTGCTATTTGCACTGTGTGTGGCAATGGGAGCGCAATAGTGACTCTTCTTACCAGAAAACAACTCTTGCTCGTAGGACAAGAAACTGCATGTGATTGAATTCCTTTTAGGCCTGGGAAACAAACGCTAGCTCTCCTTACAAGAAACACACTCTGCTTTTGAGAAAAGAGCACTCTTCTACTCTTCTGTGTTTCCTATAGGGCCAGAACAGTGAGCTTGCTCAGATAAAACGATTTGTGCTTCACACACACGGGCCATATCTAGTTCAACTTCGCTTAGGAAACTGACAAGAACAGTAGCTCCTCTACAGTCCAATACACTGTACTTGCTGGGAACAGACGCGAGTGCTATTTGAACAGTGTATGGCAAAGAGAGCACAATAGTGACTTTCCTTACCAGAAAACATCCATTGCTCTTAGGACCAAAAACTGCATGTGATTCAACTCCATTTAGGACTGGGAAACAAACGCTAGCTCTCCTTACAAGAAACACGCTCTGCTTTTGAGAAAAGAGCTTTCTTCTACTCTACTGTGTTTCCTATAGGGCCAGAACAGTGAGCTTGCTCAGAACAAAAGAACTGTGCTTCCTACACACACGGGCTATATCTAGTTCAACTCTGCTTAGGAAACTGACAAGAACAGTAGCTCCTCTTCAGTCCAATACACTGTACTTGTTGGGAGCAGACACGAGTGCTATTTGCACTGTGTGTGGCAATGGGAGCGCAATAGTGACTCTTCTTACCAGAAAACAACTCTTGCTCATAGGACAAGAAACTGCATGTGATTGAATTCCATTTAGGCCTGGGAAACAAACGCTAGCTCTCCTTACAAGAAACACACTCTGCTTTTGAGAAAAGAGCACTCTTCTACTCTTCTGTGTTTCCTATAGGGCCAGAAGAGTGAGCTTGCTCAGAACAAAAGATTTGTGCTTCACACACACGGGCCAAATCTAGTTCAACTCTGCTTAGGAAACTGACAAGAACAGTAGCTCCTCTTCTGTCCAATACCCTGTACTTGCTGGGAACAGACGCCAGTGCTATTTGCACTGTGTATGGCAATGGTAGCACAATAGTGACTCTTCTTACCAGAAAACAACTCTTGTTCGTAGGACCAGAAACTGCATGTGATTCATCTCCATTTAGGACTGGGAAACAAACGCTAGCTCACCTTACAAGAAACAAACTCTGCTTTTGAGAAAAGAGCACTCTTCTACTCTTCTGTGTTTCCTATAGGGCCAGAACAGTGAGCTTGCTCAGAACAAAAGAACTGTGCTTCCTACACACACGGGCCATATCTAGATCAATTCTGCTTAGGAAACTGCCAAGAACAGTATCTCCTCTTCAGTCCAATACACTGTACATGCTGGGTACAGACGCCAGTGCTATTTGCACTGTGTATGGCAATGGGAGCGCAATACTGTCTCTTCTTACCAGAAAACAACTCTTGCTCGTAGGACCAGAAACTGCATGTGATTCAACTCCATTTAGGACTGGGAAACAAACGCTAGCTTGCCTTACACGAAACCCACTCTGCTTTTGAGAAAAGAGCACTCTTCTACTCTACTGTGTTTCCTATGGGGTCCAAACAGTGAGCTTGCTCAGAACAAAAGAACTGTGCTTCCTACACACACGTGCTATATCTAGTTCAACTCTGCTTAGGAAACTGACAAGAACAGTAGCTCCTCTTCAGTCCAATACCCTGTACTTGCTGGGAGCAGACACGAGTGCTATTTGCAGTGTGTATGGCAATGGGAGCACAATAGTGACTCTTCTTACCAGAAAACAACACTTGCGCGTAGGAGCAAAAACTGCATGGGATTCAACTCCGTTTCTGACTGGGAAACAAACACTAGCTGGCCTTACAAGAAACACACTCTGCTTTTGAGAAAAGAGGACTCTTCTACTCTACTGTGTTTCCTATGGGATCCGAAAAGTGAGCTTGCTCAGAACAAAAGAACTGTGCTTTCTACACACATGGGCCCTATCTAGTTCAACTCTGCTTAGGGAACTGACAAGAACAGTAGCTCCTCTTCAGTCTAATACACTGTACTTGCTGGGAACAGACGCGAGTGCTATTCGCCCTGTGTATGGCAATGGGAGCGCAATAGTGACACTTCTTACCAGAAAACAACTCTTGCTCGTAGGACCAAAAACTGCATGTGATTCAACTCCATTTAGGACTTGGAAACAAACGCTAGCTCGCCTTAGAAGAAAAACACTCTGCTTTGAGAAAAGAGCACTCTTCTACTCTACTGTGTTTCCTATAGGGCCAGAACAGTGAGCTTGCTCAGAACAAAAGAACTGTGCTTCCTACACACACGGGCTATATCTAGTTCAACTCTGCTTAGGAAACTGACAAGAACAGTAGCTCCTCTTCAGTCCAATACACTGTACTTGTTGGGAGCAGACACGAGTGCTATTTGCACTGTGTGTGGCAATGGGAGCGCAATAGTGACTCTTCTTACCAGAAAACAACTCTTGCTCGTAGGACAAGAAACTGCATGTGATTGAATTCCATTTAGGCCTGGGAAACAAACGCTAGCTCTCCTTACAAGAAACACACTCTGCTTTTGAGAAAAGAGCACTCTTCTACTCTTCTGTGTTTCCTATAGGGCCAGAAGAGTGAGCTTGCTCAGAACCAAAGAACTGTGCTTCCTACACACACAGGCCATATCTAGTTCAACTCTGCTTAGGAAAATGAGAAGAACAGTAGCTCCTCTTCAGTCCAATACACTGTACTTGCTGGGAAAAGACTCGAGGGCTATTTGAACTGTGTATGGCAAAGGGATTGCAATAGTGACTTTCCTTACAAGAAAACATCCCGTGCTCGTAGGACCAGAAACTGCATGTGATTCAAGTCCTTTTAGGACTGGGAAACAAATGCTAGCTCGCCTTACAAGAAACATACTCTGCTTTTGAGAAAAGAGCACTCTTCTACGCTACTGTGTTTACTATGATGTCCGAAAAATGAGCTTGCTCAGAACAAAAGCACTGTGCTTCACACACACGGGACATATCTACTTCAACTCTGCTTAAGAAACTGACAAGAACAGTCGCTCCTCTTCTGTCTAATACACTGTACTTGCTGGGAACAGACGCGAGTGCTATTTGCCCTGTGTATGTCAATGGGAGCACAATAGTGACTCTTCTTACCAGAAAACAATTCTTGCTCATAGGTCCAGAAACTGCATGGGATTCAAGTCCATTTAGGACTGGGAAACAAATGCTGGCTCGCCTTACAAGAAAAATAATCTGCTTTTGAGAAAAGAGCACTCTTCTATTCTACTGTGTTTCCTATGTTGTCCGAACAGTGAGCTTGCTCAGAAAAAAGACCTGTGCTTCCTACACACACGGGCCATATCTAGTTCAACTCTGCTTAGGAAACTGACAAGAACAGTAGCTCCTCTACAGTCCAATACACTGTACTTGTTGGGAGCAGACACGAGTGCTATTTGCACTGTGTGTGGCAATGGGAGTGCAATAGTGACTCTTCTTACCAGAAAACAACTCTTGCTCGTAGGACAAGAAACTGCATGTGATTGAATTCCTTTTAGGCCTGGGAAACAAACGCTAGCTCTCCTTACAAGAAACACACTCTGCTTTTGAGAAAAGAGCACTCTTCTACTCTTCTGTGTTTCCTATAGGGCCAGAACAGTGAGCTTGCTCAGATAAAACGATTTGTGCTTCACACACACGGGCCATATCTAGTTCAACTCTGCTTAGGAAACTGACAAGAACAGTAGCTCCTCTACAGTCCAATACACTGTACTTGCTGGGAACAGACGCGAGTGCTATTTGAACAGTGTATGGCAAAGAGAGCACAATAGTGACTTTCCTTACCAGAAAACATCCATTGCTCTTAGGACCAAAAACTGCATGTGATTCAACTCCATTTTGGACTGGGAAACAAACGCTAGCTCGCCTCACAAGAAACACAATCTGCTTTTGAGAAAAGAGCTCTCTTCTATTCTACTGTGTTTCCTATGGGGTCTGAACAATTAGCTTGCTCAGAACAAAAGAACTGTGCTTCCTACACACACGGGCCATATCTAGTTAAACTCTGCTTAGGAAACGGAAAAGAACAGTAGATCCTCTTCAGTCCAATACGCTGTACAACCTGGGTACAGACGCGAGTGCTATTTGCACTGTGTATGGCAATGGGAGCGCAATAGTGACTTTCCTTACCAGAAAACAACTCTTGCTCATAGGAACGGAAACTGCATGTGATTCAACTCCATTTAGGACTGGGAAACAAACAGTAGCTCGCCTTACAAGAAACACACTCTGCTTTTGAGAAAAGAGCAATCTTCTCTCTACTGTGTTTCCTATGGGGTTCGAAATGTGAGCCTGCTCAGAACAAAAGAACTGTGCTTCCTACACACACGGGCATATCTTGTTCAATTCTGCTTAAGAAACTGACAAGAACAGTTGAACCTCTTCACTCCAATAGACTGTACATGCTGGGAACAGACGCCAGTGCTATTTGCTCTGTGTGTGACAATGGGAACGCAATAGTGACTCTTCTTACCAGAAAACAACTCTTGCTCATATGACCATAAACTGCATGTGATTCAACTCCATTTAGTACTGGGAAACAAATGCTAGCTTGCCTTACAAGAAACACAGTCTGCTTTTGAGGAAAGAGCACTCTTGTACTCTACTGTGTTTCCTATAGGGCCAGAACAGTGAGCTTGCTGAGTACAAAAGAACTGTGCTTCCTACACACATGGGCCATATCTAGTTCAACTCTGCTTAGGAACCTGACAAGAACAGTAGGTCCTCTTCAGTCCAATACACTGTACATGCTGGGAACAGAGGCTAGTGCTATTTGCCCTGAGTATGACAATGGGAGCGCAATAGTGACTCTTATTACCAGAAAAAACTCTTGCTCGTAGGACCAGAAACTGCATGTGATTCAACTCCATTTAGGACTGGTAAACAAACGCTAGCTCGCCTTACAAGAAACTCACTCTGCTTTTGAGAAAAGAGCACTCTTCTACACTACTGTGTTTCCTATAGGGCCAGAACAGTGAGCCTGCTCAGAACAATAGAACAGTGCTTCCTACACACACGGCCATATCTAGTTCAATTCTGCTTAGGAAACTGACAAGAACAGTAGATCCTCTTCAGTCCAATACACTGTACATGCTGGGTACAGACGCCAGTGCTATTTGCACTGTGTATGGCAATGGGAGCACAATAGTGACTCTTCTTACCAGAAAACATCTCTTGCTCGTAGCACCAGAAACTGCATGTGATTCATCTCCATTTAGGACTGGGAAACAAACGATAGCTCAACTTACAAGAAACACACTCTGCTTTTGAGAAAAGAGCACTCTTCTACTCTACTGTGTTTCCTATGGGGTCCAAACAGTGAGCTTGCTCAGAACAAAAGAACTGTGCTTCCTACACACACGGGCCATATCTAGTTCAACTCTGCTTAGGAAACTGATGAGAACAGTAGCTCCTCTTCACTCCAATACACTGTACTTACTGGAAACAGACGCGAGTGCTATTTGCACTGTGTACAGCAATTGGAGCACAATAGTGACTCTTCTTACCAGAAAACACCTCTTGCTCTTAGGTCCAGAAACTGCATTTTATTCAATCCACTTAGGACTGGGAAACAAACGCTAGCTCGCCTTACAAGAAACAAGCTCTGCTTTTGAGAATAGGGCACACTTCTACTCTACTGTGTTTCCTATGGGGTCCAAACAGTGAGCTTGCTCAGAACAAAAGAAGTGTGCTTCCTACACACACGGGCCATATCTAGTTCAATTCTGCTTAGGAAACTGACAAGAACAGTAGATCCTCTTCAGTCCAATACACTGTACTTGCTGGGAACAGACGCCAGTGGTATTTGCACTGTGTATGAAAATGGGAGCCCAATAGTGACTTCTTTTTTTTTTTTTTTTTTTGGTTTTTCAAGAAAGGGTTTCTCTGTGTAGCTTTACGCCTTTCCTGGGACTCACTTGGTAGCCCAGGTTGGCCTCGAATTCACAGAGATTCACCTGGCCCTGCCTCCCAAGTGCTGGGATTAAAGGCGTGCGCCACAACCGCCCGGCTCAATAGTGACTTTTATTACCAGAAAAAACTCTTGCTTGTAGGACCAGAAACTGCATGTGATTCAAATCCATTTAGGATTGGGAAGCAAACACTAGCTCGCATTACAAGAAACACACTCGGATTTTGAGAAAAGAGCGCTCTTCTACTCTACTGTGTTTCCTATGTGGTCACAACAGTGAGCTTACTCAGAACAAAAGAACTGTGCTTCCTATACACACGGGCCACATCTAGTTCAACTCTGCTTAGGAAACTGACAAGAACAGTAGCTCCTCTTCAGTCCAATACACTGTACTTGATTGGAACAGACGCAAGTGCTATTTGTACTGTGTATGGCAAAGGGAGCGAAATAGTGACTCTTCTTACCAAAAAATAACTCTACTCGTAGGACCAGAAACTGCATGTGATTCAAATTCATTTAGGACTGGGAAACAAAAGCTGGCTCGCCTTACAAGAAACACACTCTGCTTTTGAGAAAAGAGCACTCTTCTTCTCTACTATGTGTCCTATGGGTTCCAAACAGTGAGCTTGCTCAGAACAAAAGAACTGTGCTTCCTACGCACACGGGCCATATCTAGTTCAACTCTGATTAGGAAACTGACAAGAATAGTAGCTCCTCTTCAGTCCAATACACTGTACTTGCTGGGAACAGATGCGAGTGCTATTTGCACTGTGTTTGGCAATGGGAGCGCAATAGTGACTTTCCTTACCAGAAAACAACTCTTGCTCGTAGTACCAAAAACTGCATGCGATTCACCTCCATTTAGGATTGGGAAACAAACGCTACCTCGCCTTACAAGAAACACACTCTGCTTTTGAGAAAAGAGCAGTCTTCTACTCTACTGTGTTTCCTATAGGGCCAGTACAGTGAGCTTGCTCAGAAAAAAAGAACTGTGCTTCCTACACAAATGGCCATATCCATTTCAATTCTGCTTAGGAAACTGACAAGAACAGTAGCTCCTCTTCAGTCCAATACACTGTACTTGCTGGTAACAGATGCGAGTGCTATTTGCACTGTGTTTGGCAATGGGAGCGCAATAGTGACTTTCCTTACCAGAAAAAAACTCTTGCGCATAGGACCAAAAACTGCATGTGATTCAACTCCATTTAGGACTGGGAAACAAATGCTAGCTTGCCTTACAAGAAACACACTCTGCTTTTGAGAAAAGAGCACTCTTCTACTCTTCTGTGTTTCCTATAGGGCCAGAACAGTGAGCTTGCTCAGAACAAAAGAACTGTGCTTCCTACACACACGGGCCATATCTAGTTCAACTCTGCTTAGGAAACTGACGAGAACAGTGGCTCCTCTTCAGTCCAATACACTGTACTTGCTGTGAACAGATGCGAGTGCAATTTGCACTGTGTACGGCAATGGGAGCACAATAGTGATACTTCTTACCAGAAAACAACTCTTGCTCTTAAGACCAGTAACTGCATGTGATTCAACTCCATTTAGGACTGAGAAAAAAACACTAGCTCGACTTAAAAGAAACACACTCTGCTTTTGAGAAAAGAGCACTCTGCTACTCTACTGTGTTTCCTATAGTGCCAGAACAGTGAGGTTGCTCAGAACGAAGAAACTGTGCTTTCTGCACACACGGGCTATATCTAGTTCAACTCTGCATAGGAAACTGACAAGAACAGTAGATCATCTTCAGTCCAATACACTGTACATGCTGGGAAAAGACGCCAGTGCTATTTGCCCTGTGTATGACAATGCGAGCGCAATAGTGACTCTTCTTACCAGAAAAAAACTCTTGCTTGTAGGACCAGAAAGTGCATGTGATTCAACTCCATTTAAGTCTGGGAAGCAAACGCTATCTGGCCTTACAAGAAACACACTCTGCGTTTGAGAAAAGAGCACTGAGTTTCCTATGGGGTCCGCACAGTGAGCTTGCTCAGAACAAAAGAGCTGTGCTTCCTATACACACGGGCCATATCTAGTTCAACTCTGCTTAGGAAACTGACAAGAACAGTAGCTCCTCTTCAGTCCAATACACTGTACTTGCTGGGAACAGACGTGAGTGCTATTTGTGCTGTGTACGGCAAAGGGAGCGCAATAGTGACTTTCCTTACCAGAAAACAACTCTTGCTCGTAGGACCAAAAACTGCATGTGATTAAAATCCATTTAGGGCTGGGAAACAAATGCTCGCTCACCTTACAAGAAACACACTCTGCTTTTGAGAAAAGAGCACTCTTCTACTCTACTGTGTTTCCTATAGGGCCAGAACAGTGAGCTTGCTCAGAAAAAAAGAACTGTGCTTCCTACACACATGGCCGTATCTAGTTCAACTCTGATTAGGAAACTGACAAGAATAGTAGCTCCTCTTCAGTCCAATACACTGTACTTGCTGGGAACAGAATCGAGAGCTATTTGCACTGTGTATGGAAATGGGAGCACAATAGTGTCTCTTCTTACCAGAAAACAACTCTTGCTCGTAGGACCAAAAACTGCATGTCATTCAACTCCTTTTAGGACTGGGAAACAAACATTAGCTCGCCTTACAAGAACCACACTCTGCTTTTGAGAAAAGAACACTCTTCTACTCTACTGTGTTTTCTGTAGGGCCAGAAAGTGAGCTTGCTCAAAACAAAAGAACTGTGCTTCCTATACACACGGGCCATATCTAGTTCAACTCTGCTTAGGAAACTGACATGAACAGTATCTGCTCTTCAGTCCAATACACTGTACTTGATTGGAACAGACGCAAGTGCTATTTGCACTGTGTATGGCAATGGGAGCTCAATAGTGACTCCTCTTACCAAAAAACAACTCTACTCGTAGGACCAGAAACTGCATGTGATTCAACTTCATTTACGACTGGAAACAAAGCTAGCTCGCCTTAAAAGAAACACACTCTGCTTTTGAGAAAAGAGTACTCTTCTACTCTACTGTGTTTCCTATGGGGACCGAACAGTGAGCTTGCTCAGAACAAATGAACTGTGCTTCCTACACACACGGGCCATATCTAGTTCAAGTCTGCTTAGGAAACTGACAAGTACAGTCGCTCCTCTTCAATCCAATACACTGTACTTGCTGGGAGCAGACGCAATTGCTATTTGCACTGTGTATGGCAATGGGAGCACAATAGTGACACTTCTTACCAGAAAACAACTCTTGCTCTTAAGACCAGAAACTGCATGTGATTCAAATCCATTTAGGACTGGGAAGCAAACACTAGGTCTCCTTACACTTAAAAACACTCGGCTTTTGAGAAAAGAGCACTCTTCCTCTTTACTGTGTTTCCTACGGGGTCCAAAGTGTGAGCTGGCTCAGAACAAAAGAACTGTGCTTCCTACACACACGGGCCATATCTAGTTCAACTCTGGTTAGGAAACTGACAAGAACAGTAGCTCCTCTTCAGTCCAATACACTGTACTTGCTGGGAACAGACGCAAGTGCTATTTGCACTGTGTATGTCAATGGGAGCGCAATAGTGACTATCCTTACGAGAAAACAACTCTTGCTCGTAGGACCAAAAACTGCATATGATTCAACTTCATTTCTGACTGGGAAACAAACGCTAGCTCACCTTACAAGAAACACACTCTGCTTTTGAGAAAAGAGCACTCTTCTACTCTACTCTGTTTCCTATAGGGCCAGTACAGTGAGCTTGCTCAGAACAAAAGAACTGTGCTTCCTACACAAATGGCCATATCCAGTTCAATTCTGCTTAGGAAACTGACAAGAACAGTAGCTCCTCTTCAGTCCAATACACTGTACTTGCTGGGAACAGATGCGAGTGCTATTTGCACTGTGTTTGGCAATGGGAGCGCAATAGTGACTTTCCTTACCAGAAAACAACTCTTGCGCGTAGGACCAAAAACTGCATGTGATTCAACTCCATTTAGGACTGGGAAATAAACGCTAGCTCGCCTTACAAGAAACACACTCTGCTTTTGAGAAAAGAGCACTCTTTTACTCTACTGTGTTTCCTATGGGGTCCGAACAGTGAGCTTGCTCAGAACAAAAGAACTGTGCTTCCTGTACACACGAGCCATATCTAGTTCAACTCTGCTTAGGAAACTGACAAGAATAGTAGCTCCTCTTCATTCCAATACACTGTAATTGATTGGAAGAGACGCAAGTGTTATTTGTACTGTGTATGGCAATGGGAGCCCAATAGTGACTCTACTTACCAAAAAATAGCTCTACTCGTAGGACTGGAATCTGCATGTGATTCAAACTCATTTAGGACTGGGAAACAAAAGCTAGCTTGCCTTACAAGAAACACACTCTGCTTTTGAGAAAAGAGCACTCTTCTTCTCTACTATGTGTCCTATGGGTTCCGAACAGTGAGCTTGCTCAGAACAAAAGAACTGTGCTTCCTACGCACACGGGCCATATCTAGTTCAACTCTGCTTAGGAAACTGACAAGAACAGTAGCTCCTCTTCAGTCCAATACACTGTACTTGCTGGGAACAGATGCGAGTGCTATTTGCACTGTTTGGCAATGGGAGCGCAATAGTGACTTTCCTTACCAGAAAACAACTCTTGCGCGTAGGACCAAAAACTGCATGTGATTCAACTCCATTTAGGACTGGGAAACAAACGCTAGCTTGCCTTACAAGAAACACACTCTGCTTTTGAGAAAAGAGCACTCCTCTACTCTACTGTGTTTCCTATAGGGCCAGAACAGTGAGCTTGCTCAGAACAAAAGAACTGTGCTTCCTACACACACGGGCCATATCTAGTTCAACTCTGCTTAGGAAACTGACGAGAACAGTAGCTCCTCTTCAGTCCAATACACTGTACTTGCTGGGAACGGATGCGAGTGCTATTTGCACGGTGTACGGCAATGGGAGCACAACAGTGTCTCTTCTTACCAGAAAACAATTCTTGCTCAAAGGATCAAAAACTGCATGTGATTCAACTCCATTTAGGAGTGGGAAACAAACGCTAGCTCGCCTTACAAGAAACACACTCTGCTTTTGAGAAAAGAGCCCTCTTCTACTCTACTGTGTTTCCTATAGGGCCAGAACAGTGAGCTTGCTCAGAACAAAAGAACTGTGCTTCCTACACACACGGGCTATATCTAGTTCAACTCTGCATAGGAAACTGACAAGAACAGTAGATCGTCTTCAGTCCAATACACTGTACATGCTGGGAACAGACGCCAGTGCTATTTGCCCTGTGTATTGCAATGCGAGCGCAATAGTGACTCTTCTTACCAGAAAACAACTCTTGCTTGTAGGACCAGAAACTGCATGTGATTCAACTCTATTTAGGTCTGGGAAGCAAATGCTATCTCGCCTTACAACTAACACACTCTGCTTTTGAGAAAAGAGCACTGAGTTTCCTATGGGGTCCGCACAGTGAGCTTGCTAAGAACAAAAGAACTGTGCTTCCTACACACACGGGCCATATCGAGTTCAACTCTGCGGAGGAAACTGACAAGAACAGTAGATCTTCTTCAGTCCAATACACTGTACAGGCTGGGAACAGACGCCAGTGCTATTTGCCCTGTGTATGACAATGCGAGCGCAATAGTGACTCTTCTTACCAGAAAACAACTCTTGCTTGTAGGACCAGAAACTGCATGTGATTCAACTCCATTTAGGTCTGGGAAGCAAACGCTATCTTGCCTTACAAGAAACACACTCTGCTTTTGAGAAAAGAGCACTCTTCTACTCTACTGTGTTTCCTATAGGGCCAGAACAGTGAGCTTGCTCAGAACAAAAGAACTGTGCTTCCTACACACATGGATGTATCTAGTTCAATTCTGCTTAGGAAACTGACAAGAACAGTAGATCCTCTTCAGTCCAATACACTGTACATCCTGGGAACAGACGCCAGTGCTATTTGCCCTGAGTATGACAATGGGAGCGCAATAGTGACTTTCCTTACCAGAAAACCACTCTTGCTCGTATGTCCAGAAACTGCATGTGATTCAACTCCATTTAGGACTGGGAAACAAACGCTATCTCGCCTTACAAGAAACACACTCTGCTTTTGAGAAAAGAGCACTCTTCTACTCTATTGTGTTTCCTATAGGGCCAGAAAGTTAGTTTGCTCAGAACAAAAGAACTGTGCTTCCTATACACATGGGCCATATCTTGTTCAACTCTGCTCAGGAAACTGACAAGAACAGTATCTCCTCTTCAGTCCAATACACTGTACTTGACTGGAACAGACGCAAGTGCTATTTGCACTGTGTATGGCAATGGGTGTGCAATAGTGACTCTTCTTACCAGAAAACAACTCTTGCTTGTAGGACCAGAAACTGCATGTGATTCAACTCCATTTAGGACTGGGAAACAAACGCTAGCTTGCCTTACAAGAAACACACTCTGCTTTTGAGAGAAGAGCACTCTTCTACTCTACTGTGTTTTCTATGGGTTCCGAACAGTGAGCTTGCTGAGAACAAAGAACGGTGCTTCCTACACACACGGGCCATATCTAGTTCAACTCTGCTTAGGAAACTGACAAGAACAGTATCTCCTCTTCAGTCCAATACACTGTACTTGCTGGGAACAGACGTGAGTGCTATTTGCACTGTTTATGGCAAAAGGAACACAATAGTGACTTTCCTTAGCAGAAAACATCCCTTGCTCATAGGACCAGAAACTGCATGTGATTCAACTCCATTTTGGACTGGGAAACAAACGCTAGCTCGCCTCACAAGAAACACAATCTGCTTTTGAGAAAAGAGCTCTCTTCTATTCTACTGTGTTTCCTATGGGGTCTGAACAATTAGCTTGCTCAGAACAAAAGAACTGTGCTTCCTACACACACGGGCCATATCTAGTTAAACTCTGCTTAGGAAACTGAAAAGAACAGTAGATCCTCTTCAGTCCAATACGCTGTACAACCTGGGTACAGACGCGAGTGCTATTTGCACTGTGTATGGCAATGGGAGCGCAATAGTGACTTTCCTTACCAGAAAACAACTCTTGCTCATAGGAACGGAAACTGCATGTGATTCAACTCCATTTAGGACTGGGAAACAAACAGTAGCTCGCCTTACAAGAAACACACTCTGCTTTTGAGAAAAGAGCAATCTTCTCTCTACTGTGTTTCCTATGGGGTTCGAAATGTGAGCCTGCTCAGAACAAAAGAACTGTGCTTCCTACACACACGGGCATATCTTGTTCAATTCTGCTTAAGAAACTGACAAGAACAGTTGAACCTCTTCAGTCCAATAGACTGTACATGCTGGGAACAGACGCCAGTGCTATTTGCTCTGTGTGTGACAATGGGAACGCAATAGTGACTCTTCTTACCAGAAAACAACTCTTGCTCATATGACCATAAACTGCATGTGATTCAACTCCATTTAGTACTGGGAAACAAATGCTAGCTTGCCTTACAAGAAACACAGTCTGCTTTTGAGGAAAGAGCACTCTTGTACTCTACTGTGTTTCCTATAGGGCCAGAACAGTGAGCTTGCTGAGTACAAAAGAACTGTGCTTCCTACACACATGGGCCATATCTAGTTCAACTCTGCTTAGGAACCTGACAAGAACAGTAGGTCCTCTTCAGTTCAATACACTGTACATGCTGGGAACAGAGGCTAGTGCTATTTGCCCTGAGTATGACAATGGGAGCGCAATAGTGACTCTTATTACCAGAAAAAACTCTTGCTCGTAGGACCAGAAACTGCATGTGATTCAACTCCATTTAGGACTGGTAAACAAACGCTAGCTCGCCTTACAAGAAACTCACTCTGCTTTTGAGAAAAGAGCACTCTTCTACACTACTGTGTTTCCTATAGGGCCAGAACAGTGAGCCTGCTCAGAACAATAGAACAGTGCTTCCTACACACACGGCCATATCTAGTTCAATTCTGCTTAGGAAACTGACAAGAACAGTAGATCCTCTTCAGTCCAATACACTGTACATGCTGGGTACAGACGCCAGTGCTATTTGCACTGTGTATGGCAATGGGAGCACAATAGTGACTCTTCTTACCAGAAAACATCTCTTGCTCGTAGCACCAGAAACTGCATGTGATTCATCTCCATTTAGGACTGCGAAACAAACGATAGCTCAACTTACAAGAAACACACTCTGCTTTTGAGAAAAGAGCACTCTTCTACTCTACTGTGTTTCCTATGGGGTCCAAACAGTGAGCTTGCTCAGAACAAAAGAACTGTGCTTCCTACACACACGGGCCATATCTAGTTCAATTCTGTTTAGGAAACTGACAAGAACAGTAGCTCCTCTTCAGTCCAATACACTGTACTTGCTGGGAACATACGCGAGTGCTATTTGCACTGTGTATGGCAAAGGGAGCACAATAGTGACTTTTCTTACCAGAAAACAACTCTTGCTCGTAGGAACGGAAACTGCATGTGATTCAACTCCATTTAGGACTGGGAAACAAACAGTAGCTCGCCTTACAAGAAACACACTCTGCTTTTGAGAAAAGAGCAATCTTCTCTCTACTGTGTTTCCTATGGGGTTCGAAATGTGAGCCTGCTCAGAACAAAAGAACTGTGCTTCCTACACACACGGGCATATCTTGTTCAATTCTGCTTAAGAAACTGACAAGAACAGTAGAACCTCTTCAGTCCAAAAGACTGTACATGCTGGGAACAGACGCCAGTGCTATTTGCTCTGTGTGTGACAATGGGAGCGCAATAGTGACTCTTCTTACCAGAAAACAACTCTTGCTCATATGACCATAAACTGCATGTGATTCAACTCCATTTAGTACTGGGAATCAAACGCTAGCTTGCCTTACAAGAAACACAGTCTGCTTTTGAGGAAAGAGCACTCTTGTACTCTACTGTGTTTCCTATAGGGCCAGAACAGTGAGCTTGCTGAGTACAAAAGAACTGTGCTTCCTACACACATGGGCCATATCTAGTTCAACTCTGCTTAGGAACCTGACAAGAACAGTAGGTCCTCTTCAGTCCAATACACTGTACATGCTGGGAACAGAGGCTAGTGCTGTTTGCCCTGAGTATGACAATGGGAGCGCAATAGTGACTCTTATTACCAGAAAAAACTCTTGCTCGTAGGACCAGAAACTGCATGTGATTCAACTCCATTTAGGACTGGTAAACAAACGCTAGCTCGCCTTACAAGAAACTCACTCTGCTTTTGAGAAAAGAGCACTCTTCTACACTACTGTGTTTCCTATAGGGCCAGAACAGTGAGCCTGCTCAGAACAATAGAACAGTGCTTCCTACACACACGGCCATATCTAGTTCAATTCTGCTTAGGAAACTGACAAGAACAGTAGATCCTCTTCAGTCCAATACACTGTACATGCTGGGTACAGACGCCAGTGCTATTTGCACTGTGTATGGCAATGGGAGTGCAATAGTGACTCTTCTTACCAGCAAACATCTCTTGCTCATAGCACCAGAAACTGCATGTGATTCAACTCCATTTAGGACTGGGAAACAAACGCTAGCTCGCCTTACAAGAAACACACTCTGCTTTTGAGAAAAGAGCACTCTTCTACTCTACTGTGTTTCCTATGGGGTCCAAACAGTGAGCTTGCTCAGAACAAAAAAACTGTGCTTCCTACACACACGGGCCATATCTAGTTCAATTCTGCTTAGGAAACTGACAAGAACAGTAGCTCCTCTTCAGTCCAATACACTGTACTTGCTGGGAACATACGCGAGTGCTATTTGCACTGTGTATGGCAAAGGTAGCACAATAGTGACTTTTCTTACCAGAAAACAACTCTTGCTCATAGGAACGGAAACTGCATGTGATTCAACTCCATTTAGGACTGCGAAACAAATGCTAGCTCGCCTTTCAAAAAACACAGTCTGCTTTTGAGGAAAGAGCACACTTGTACTCTACTGTGTTTCCTATAGTGCCAGAACAGTGAGCTTGCTGAGTACAAAAGAACTGTGCTTCCTACACACATGGGCCATATCTAGTTCAACTCTGCTTAGGAAACTGACAAGAACAGTAGCTCCTCTTCAGTCCAATACACTGTACTTGCTGGGAACAGACGCGAGGGCTATTTGCACTGTGTATGGCAAAGGGAGCGCAATAGTGACTCATCTTACCAGAAAACAACTCTTGCTCGTAGGCCAGAAACTGCATGTGTATTTCAACTCCATTTAGGACTAGGAAACAAACGCTAGCTCGCCTTACAAGAAACACGCTCTGCCTTTGAGAAAAATGCACTCTTCTACTCTATTGTGTTTCCTATGGGGTTCGAAACGTGAGCTTGCTCAGAACAAAAGAACTGTGCTTCCTACACATACGGGCCATACCTTGTTCAATTCTGCTTAGGAAACTGACAAGAACAGTAGAACCTCTTCAGTCCAATAGACTGTACATGCTGGAAACAGACGCCAGTGCTATTTGCCCTGTGTGTGACAATGGGACCACAATAGTGACTCTTCTTACCAGAAAACAACTCTTGCTTGTAGGACCAGAAACTGCATGTGATTCAACACCATTTAGGACTGGGAAACAAACCCTAGCTCGCCTTACGAGAAACGCACTCTGCTTTTGAGAAAAGAGCACTCTTCTACTCTACTGTGTTTCCTAAGGGGTCCGAACAGTGAGCTTGCTCAGAACAAATGAACTGTGCTTCCTACACACGGGCCATATCTAGTTCAACTCTGCTTAGGAAACTGACAATAACAGTAGATCCTCTTAAGTCCAATACACTGTACTTGCTGGGAACAGATGCGAGTGCTATTTGCACTGTTTGGCAATGGGAGCGCAATAGTGACTTTCCTTACCAGAAAACAACTCTTGCGCGTAGGACCAAAAACTGCATGTGATTCAACTCCATTTAGGACTGGGAAACAAACGCTAGCTTGCCTTACAAGAAACACACTCTGCTTTTGAGAAAAGAGCACTCCTCTACTCTACTGTGTTTCCTATAGGGCCAGAACAGTGAGCTTGCTCAGAACAAAAGAACTGTGCTTCCTACACACACGGGCCATATCTAGTTCAACTCTGCTTAGGAAACTGACGAGAACAGTAGCTCCTCTTCAGTCCAATACACTGTACTTGCTGGGAACGGATGCGAGTGCTATTTGCACGGTGTACGGCAATGGGAGCACAATAGTGTCTCTTCTTACCAGAAAACAATTCTTGCTCAAAGGATCAAAAACTGCATGTGATTCAACTCCATTTAGGAGTGGGAAACAAACGCTAGCTCGCCTTACTAGAAACACACTCTGCTTTTGAGAAAAGAGCCCTCTTCTACTCTACTGTGTTTCCTATAGGGCCAGAACAGTGAGCTTGCTCAGAACAAAAGAACTGTGTTTCCTACACACACGGGCTATATCTAGTTCAACTCTGCATAGGAAACTGACAAGAACAGTAGATCGTCTTCAGTCCAATACACTGTACATGCTGGGAACAGACGCCAGTGCTATTTGCCCTGTGTATTGCAATGCGAGCGCAATAGTGACTCTTCTTACCAGAAAACAACTCTTGCTTGTAGGACCAGAAACTGCATGTGATTCAACTCTATTTAGGTCTGGGAAGCAAATGCTATCTCGCCTTACAACTAACACACTCTGCTTTTGAGAAAAGAGCACTGAGTTTCCTATGGGGTCCGCACAGTGAGCTTGCTAAGAACAAAAGAACTGTGCTTCCTACACACACGGGCCATATCGAGTTCAACTCTGCGGAGGAAACTGACAAGAACAGTAGATCTTCTTCAGTCCAATACACTGTACAGGCTGGGAACAGACGCCAGTGCTATTTGCCCTGTGTATGACAATGCGAGCGCAATAGTGACTCTTCTTACCAGAAAACAACTCTTGCTTGTAGGACCAGAAACTGCATGTGATTCAACTCCATTTAGGTCTGGGAAGCAAACGCTATCTTGCTTTACAAGAAACACACTCTGCTTTTGAGAAAAGAGCACTCTTCTACTCTACTGTGTTTCCTATAGGGCCAGAACAGTGAGCTTGCTCAGAACAAAAGAACTGTGCTTCCTACACACATGGATGTATCTAGTTCAATTCTGCTTAGGAAACTGACAAGAACAGTAGATCCTCTTCAGTCCAATACACTGTACATCCTGGGAACAGACGCCAGTGCTATTTGCCCTGAGTATGACAATGGGAGCGCAATAGTGACTTTCCTTACCAGAAAACCACTCTTGCTCGTATGTCCAGAAACTGCATGTGATTCAACTCCATTTAGGACTGGGAAACAAACGCTATCTCGCCTTACAAGAAACACACTCTGCTTTTGAGAAAAGAGCACTCTTCTACTCTATTGTGTTTCCTATAGGGCCAGAAAGTTAGTTTGCTCAGAACAAAAGAACTGTGCTTCCTATACACATGGGCCATATCTTGTTCAACTCTGCTCAGGAAACTGACAAGAACAGTATCTCCTCTTCAGTCCAATACACTGTACTTGACTGGAACAGACGCAAGTGCTATTTGCACTGTGTATGGCAATGGGTGTGCAATAGTGACTCTTCTTACCAGAAAACAACTCTTGCTTGTAGGACCAGAAACTGCATGTGATTCAACTCCATTTAGGACTGGGAAACAAACGCTAGCTTGCCTTACAAGAAACACACTCTGCTTTTGAGAGAAGAGCACTCTTCTACTCTACTGTGTTTTCTATGGGTTCCGAACAGTGAGCTTGCTGAGAACAAAGAACGGTGCTTCCTACACACACGGGCCATATCTAGTTCAACTCTGCTTAGGAAACTGACAAGAACAGTATCTCCTCTTCAGTCCAATACACTGTACATGCTGGGAACAGACGTGAGTGCTATTTGCACTGTTTATGGCAAAAGGAACACAATAGTGACTTTCCTTAGCAGAAAACATCCCTTGCTCATAGGACCAGAAACTGCATGTGATTCAACTCCATTTTGGACTGGGAAACAAACGCTAGCTCGCCTCACAAGAAACACAATCTGCTTTTGAGAAAAGAGCTCTCTTCTATTCTACTGTGTTTCCTATGGGGTCTGAACAATTAGCTTGCTCAGAACAAAAGAACTGTGCTTCCTACACACACGGGCCATATCTAGTTAAACTCTGCTTAGGAAACTGAAAAGAACAGTAGATCCTCTTCAGTCCAATACGCTGTACAACCTGGGTACAGACGCGAGTGCTATTTGCACTGTGTATGGCAATGGGAGCGCAATAGTGACTTTCCTTACCAGAAAACAACTCTTGCTCATAGGAACGGAAACTGCATGTGATTCAACTCCATTTAGGACTGGGAAACAAACAGTAGCTCGCCTTACAAGAAACACACTCTGCTTTTGAGAAAAGAGCAATCTTCTCTCTACTGTGTTTCCTATGGGGTTCGAAATGTGAGCCTGCTCAGAACAAAAGAACTGTGCTTCCTACACACACGGGCATATCTTGTTCAATTCTGCTTAAGAAACTGACAAGAACAGTTGAACCTCTTCAATCCAATAGACTGTACATGCTGGGAACAGACGCCAGTGCTATTTGCTCTGTGTGTGACAATGGGAACGCAATAGTGACTCTTCTTACCAGAAAACAACTCTTGCTCATATGACCATAAACTGCATGTGATTCAACTCCATTTAGTACTGGGAAACAAACGCTAGCTTGCCTTACAAGAAACACAGTCTGCTTTTGAGGAAAGAGCACTCTTGTACTCTACTGTGTTTCCTATAGGGCCAGAACAGTGAGCTTGCTGAGTACAAAAGAACTGTGCTTCCTACACACATGGGCCATATCTAGTTCAACTCTGCTTAGGAACCTGACAAGAACAGTAGGTCCTCTTCAGTTCAATACACTGTACATGCTGGGAACAGAGGCTAGTGCTATTTGCCCTGAGTATGACAATGGGAGCGCAATAGTGACTCTTATTACCAGAAAAAACTCTTGCTCGTAGGACCAGAAACTGCATGTGATTCAACTCCATTTAGGACTGGTAAACAAACGCTAGCTCGCCTTACAAGAAACTCACTCTGCTTTTGAGAAAAGAGCACTCTTCTACACTACTGTGTTTCCTATAGGGCCAGAACAGTGAGCCTGCTCAGAACAATAGAACAGTGCTTCCTACACACACGGCCATATCTAGTTCAATTCTGCTTAGGAAACTGACAAGAACAGTAGATCCTCTTCAGTCCAATACACTGTACATGCTGGGTACAGACGCCAGTGCTATTTGCACTGTGTATGGCAATGGGAGCACAATAGTGACTCTTCTTACCAGAAAACATCTCTTGCTCGTAGCACCAGAAACTGCATGTGATTCATCTCCATTTAGGACTGGGAAACAAACGATAGCTCAACTTACAAGAAACACACTCTGCTTTTGAGAAAAGAGCACTCTTCTACTCTACTGTGTTTCCTATGGAGTCCAAACAGTGAGCTTGCTCAGAACAAAAGAACTGTGCTTCCTACACACACGGGCCATATCTAGTTCAATTCTGTTTAGGAAACTGACAAGAACAGTAGCTCCTCTTCAGTCCAATACACTGTACTTGCTGGGAACATACGCGAGTGCTATTTGCACTGTGTATGGCAAAGGGAGCACAATAGTGACTTTTCTTACCAGAAAACAACTCTTGCTCGTAGGAACGGAAACTGCATGTGATTCAACTCCATTTAGGACTGGGAAACAAACAGTAGCTCGCCTTACAAGAAACACACTCTGCTTTTGAGAAAAGAGCAATCTTCTCTCTACTGTGTTTCCTATGGGGTTCGAAATGTGAGCCTGCTCAGAACAAAAGAACTGTGCTTCCTACACACACGGGCATATCTTGTTCAATTCTGCTTAAGAAACTGACAAGAACAGTAGAACCTCTTCAGTCCAAAAGACTGTACATGCTGGGAACAGACGCCAGTGCTATTTGCTCTGTGTGTGACAATGGGAGCGCAATAGTGACTCTTCTTACCAGAAAAAAACTCTTGCTCGTAGGACCATAAACTGCATGTGATTCAACTCCATTTAGTACTGGGAATCAAACGCTAGCTTGCCTTACAAGAAACACAGTCTGCTTTTGAGGAAAGAGCACTCTTGTACTCTACTGTGTTTCCTATAGGGCCAGAACAGTGAGCTTGCTGAGTACAAAAGAACTGTGCTTCCTACACACATGGGCCATATCTAGTTCAACTCTGCTTAGGAACCTGACAAGAACAGTAGGTCCTCTTCAGTCCAATACACTGTACATGCTGGGAACAGAGGCTAGTGCTATTTGCCCTGAGTATGACAATGGGAGCGCAATAGTGACTCTTATTACCAGAAAAAACTCTTGCTCGTAGGACCAGAAACTGCATGTGATTCAACTCCATTTAGGACTGGTAAACAAACGCTAGCTCGCCTTACAAGAAACTCACTCTGCTTTTGAGAAAAGAGCACTCTTCTACACTACTGTGTTTCCTATAGGGCCAGAACAGTGAGCCTGCTCAGAACAATAGAACAGTGCTTCCTACACACACGGCCATATCTAGTTCAATTCTGCTTAGGAAACTGACAAGAACAGTAGATCCTCTTCAGTCCAATACACTGTACATGCTGGGTACAGACGCCAGTGCTATTTGCACTGTGTATGGCAATGGGAGTGCAATAGTGACTCTTCTTACCAGCAAACATCTCTTGCTCATAGCACCAGAAACTGCATGTGATTCAACTCCATTTAGGACTGGGAAACAAACGCTAGCTCGCCTTACAAGAAACACACTCTGCTTTTGAGAAAAGAGCACTCTTCTACTCTACTGTGTTTCCTATGGGGTCCAAACAGTGAGCTTGCTCAGAACAAAAAAACTGTGCTTCCTACACACACGGGCCATATCTAGTTCAATTCTGCTTAGGAAACTGACAAGAACAGTAGCTCCTCTTCAGTCCAATACACTGTACTTGCTGGGAACATACGCGAGTGCTATTTGCACTGTGTATGGCAAAGGTAGCACAATAGTGACTTTTCTTACCAGAAAACAACTCTTGCTCATAGGAACGGAAACTGCATGTGATTCAACTCCATTTAGGACTGCGAAACAAATGCTAGCTCGCCTTTCAAAAAACACAGTCTGCTTTTGAGGAAAGAGCACACTTGTACTCTACTGTGTTTCCTATAGTGCCAGAACAGTGAGCTTGCTGAGTACAAAAGAACTGTGCTTCCTACACACATGGGCCATATCTAGTTCAACTCTGCTTAGGAAACTGACAAGAACAGTAGCTCCTCTTCAGTCCAATACACTGTACTTGCTGGGAACAGACGCGAGGGCTATTTGCACTGTGTATGGCAAAGGGAGCGCAATAGTGACTCATCTTACCAGAAAACAACTCTTGCTCGTAGGCCAGAAACTGCATGTGTATTTCAACTCCATTTAGGACTAGGAAACAAACGCTAGCTCGCCTTACAAGAAACACACTCTGCCTTTGAGAAAAATGCACTCTTCTACTCTATTGTGTTTCCTATGGGGTTCGAAACGTGAGCTTGCTCAGAACAAAAGAACTGTGCTTCCTACACATACGGGCCATATCTTGTTCAATTCTGCTTAGGAAACTGACAAGAACAGTAGAACCTCTTCAGTCCAATAGACTGTACATGCTGGAAACAGACGCCAGTGCTATTTGCCCTGTGTGTGACAATGGGACCACAATAGTGACTCTTCTTACCAGAAAACAACTCTTGCTTGTAGGACCAGAAACTGCATGTGATTCAACACCATTTAGGACTGGGAAACAAACCCTAGCTCGCCTTACGAGAAACACACTCTGCTTTTGAGAAAAGAGCACTCTTCTACTCTACTGTGTTTCCTAAGGGGTCCGAACAGTGAGCTTGCTCAGAACAAATGAACTGTGCTTCCTACACACGGGCCATATCTAGTTCAACTCTGCTTAGGATACTGACAAGAACAGTAGATCCTCTTAAGTCCAATACGCTGTACATGCTGGGTACAGTCGCCAGTGCTATTTGCACTATGTGTGGCAATGGGTGCGCAATAGTGACTCTTCTTACCAGAAAACAATTCTTGCTCGTAGGACCAGAAACTGCATGTGATTGAATTCCATTTAGGCCTGGGAAACAAACGCTAGCTCTCCTTACAAGAAACACACTCTGCTTTTGATTAAAGAGCACTCTTCTACTCTACTGTGTTTACTATAGGCCAGAACAGTGAGCTTGCTCAGAACAAAAGATTTGTGCTTCACACACACGGGCCATATCTAGTTCAACTCTGCTTAGGAAACTGACAAGAACAGTAGATCCTCTTCAGTCCAATACACTGTACTTGCTGGGAACAGACGCGAGTGCTATTTGCACTGTGTATGGCAATGGGAGCGCAATAGTGACTTTCCTTACCAGAAAACAACTCTTGCTCGTAGGAACGGAAACTGCATGTGATTCAACTCCATTTATAACTGGGAAACAAATGCTAGCTCGCCTTACAAGAAACACACTTTGCTTTTGATTAAAGAGCACTCTTCTACTCTACTGTGTTTCCTATAGGGCCAGAACAGTGAGCTTGCTGAGCACAAAAGAACTGTGCTTCCTACACACATGGGCCATATCCAGTTCAACTCTGCTTAGGAACCTGACAAGAACAGTAGATCCTCTTCAGTCCAATACACTGTACATGCTGGGAACAGAGGCCAGTGCTATTTGCCCTGAGTATGGCAATGGGAGCACAATAGTGACTCTTATTAAAAGAAAAACTCTTGCTCGTAGGACCAGAAACTGCATGTGATTCAACTCCATTTGGACTGCGAAACAAACGCTACCTCCCCTTACAAGAAACACACTATGCTTTTGAGAAAAGAGCACTATTCTACTCTACTGTGTTTCCTATAGGGCCAGAACAGTGAGCTTGCTCAGAACAAAAGAACTGTGCTTCCTACACACACGGGCCATATCTAGTTCAATTCTGCTTAGGAAACTGACAAGAACAGTAGATCCTCTTCAGTCCAATACACTGTACATGCTGGGTACAGACGCCAGTGCTATTTGCACTGTGTATGGCAATGGGAGCGCAATAGTGACTCTTCTTACCAGAAAACAACTCTTGCTCGTAGGACCAGAAACTGCATGTGATTCAACTCCATTTAGGACTGGGATACAAACGCTAGCTCGCCTTACAAAAAACACAGTCTGCTTTTGATGAAAGAGCACTCTACTGTGTTTCCTATAGGGCCAGAACAGTGAGCTTGCTGAGTACAAATGAACTGTGCTTCCTACACACATGGGCCATATCTAGTTCAACTCTCCTTAGGAAACTGACAAGAACAGTAGCTCCTCTTCAGTCCAATACACTGCACTTGCTGGGAACAGACGCGAGGGCTGTATGCACTGTGTATGGCAAAGGGAGCGCAATAGTGACTCTTCTACCAGAAAACAACTCTTGCTGGTAGGACCAGAAACTTCATGTGTATTTCAACTCCATTTAGGACTGGGAAACAAATGCTAGCTCGCCTTAGAGAAACACACTCGGCCTTTGAGAAAAATGCACTCTTCTACTCTACAGTGTTTCTTATGGGGTTCGAAATGTGAGCTTGCTCAGAACAAAAGAACTGTGCTTCCTACACACACGGGCCATATCTTGTTCAATTCTGCTTAGGAAACTGACAAGAACAGTAGAACCTCTTCAGTCCTATAGACTGTACATGCTGGGAACAGACGCCAGTGCTATTTGCCCTGTGTGTGACAATGGGAGCGCAATAGTGACTCTTCTTACCAGAAATCAACTCTTGCTCGTATGACCAGAAACTGCATGTGATTCAACTCCATTTAGGACTGGGAAACAAACGCTAGCTCGCCTTACAAGAAACACACTCTGCTTTTGAGAAAAGAGCACTCTTCTACTCTACTGTGTTTCCTATGAGGTCAGAACAGTGAGCTTGTTCAGAACAAAAGAACTGTGCTTCTTCCACACACGGGCCATATCCATTTCAACTCTGCTTAGGAAACTGAAAAGAACAGTAGATCCTCTTCAGTCCAATACACTGTACATGCTGGGTACAGACGCCAGTGCTATTTGCACTGTGTATGGCAATGGGAGCGCAATAGTGACTCTTCTTACCAGAAAGCAACTCTTGCTCCTAGGACAAGAAACTGCATGTGATTCAACTCCATTTAGGACTGGGAAACAAACGCTAGCTCGCCTTACAAGAAACACACTATGCTTTTGAGAAAAGAGCACTCTTCTACTCTACTGTGTTTCCTATAGGGCCAGAAGAGTGAGCTTGCTGAGTACAAAAGAACTGTGCTTCCTACACACATGGGCCATATCTAGTTCAACTCTGCTTAGGAACCTGACAAGAACAGTAGATCCTCTTCAGTCCAATACACTGTACATGCTGGGAACAGAGGCCAGTGCTATTTGCCCTGAGTATGACAATGGGAGCGCAATAGTGACTCTTATTACCAGAAAACAACACTTGCTCGTAGGACCAGAAACTGCATGTGATTCAACACCATTTAGGACTGGGAAACAAACGCTAGCTCACCTTACAAGAAACACACTCTGCTTTTGAGAAAAGAGCACTCTTCTACTCTACTGTGTTTCCTATAGGGCCAGAACAGTGAGCTTGCTCAGAACAAAAGAACTGTGCTTCCTACACACACGGGCCATATCTAGTTCAATTCTGCTTAAGATACTGACAAGAACAGTAGATCCTCTTCAGTCCAATACACTGTACATGCTGGGTACAGACGCCAGTGCTATTTGCACTGTGTATGGCAATGGGAGCGCAATAGTGACTCTTCTTACCAGAAAAAAAACTCTTGCTCGTAGGACCAGAAACTGCATGTGATTCAACTCCATTTAGGACTGGGAAACAAACGCTAGCTCGCCTTACAAGAAACACACTCTGCTTTTGAGAAAAGAGCACTCTTCTACTCTACTGTGTTTCCTATGGGGTCCAAACAGTGAGCTTGCTCAGAACAAAAGAACTGTGCTTCCTATACACACGGGCCATATCTAGTTCAATTCTGCTTAGGAAACTAACAAGAACAGTAGCTCCTCTTCAGTCCAATACACTGTACTTGCTGGGAACAGACGCGAGTGCTATTTGAACTGTGTATGGCAAAAGGAGCACAATAGTGACTTTCCTTTCCAGAAAACATCTCTTGCTCGTAGGACAGAAACTGCATGTGATTCAACTCCATTTAGGACTGGGAAACAAACGCTAGCTTGCCTTACAAGAAGCACACTCTGCTTTTGAGAAAAGAGCACTCTTCTACTCTACTGTGTTTTCTATAGGCCAGAAGAGTGAGCTTGCTCAGAACCAAAGATCTGTGCTTCCTACACACACAGGCCATATCTAGTTCAACTCTGCTTAGGAAACTGAGAAGAACAGTAGCTCCTCTTCAGTCGAATACACTGTACTTCCTGGGAAAAGCCGGGAGTTCTATTTGAACTGTGTATGGCAAAGGGAGCGCAATAGTGACTTTCCTTACCAGAAAACATCCCTTGCTCGTAGGACCAGAAACTGCATGTGATTCAACTCCATTTAGGACTGGGAAAGAAACGCTAGCTCGCCTTCCAAGAAACACACTCTGCTTTGGAGAAAAGAGCACTCTTTATTCTACTGTGTTTCCTATGGGGTCCAAACAGTGAGCTTGCTCAGAACAAAAGAACTGTGCTTCCTACACACACGGGCCATATCTAGTTCAACTCTGCTTTGGATATGAGAAGAACATTAGCTCCTCTTCAGTCCAATACACTGTACTTGCTGGGAAAAGACGTGAGGGCTATTTGAACTGTGTATGGCAAAGGGAGCACAATAGTGACTTTCTTTACAAGAAAACATCCCGTGCTCGTAGGACTAGAAACTGCATGTGATTCAAGTCCATTTAGGACAGGGAAACAAATGCTAGCTCGCCTTACAAGAAACATACTCTGCTTTTGAGAAAAGAGCACTCTTCTACGCTACTGTGTTTACTATGGTGTCCGAAAAGTGAGCTTGCTCAGAACAAAAGAACTGTGCTTCACACACACGGGCCATATCTAGTTCAACTCTGCTTAGGAAACTGACAAGAACAGTAGCTCCTCTACAGTCCAATACACTGTACTTGCTGGGAACATACGCGAGTGCTATTTGAACTGAGTATGGCAAAGAGACCACAATAGTGACTTTCATTACCAGAAAACATCCATTGCTCTTAGGACCAAAAACTGCATGTGATTCAACTCCATTTAGGACTGGGAAACAAACGGTAGCTCTCCTTACAAGAAACACGCTCTGCTTTTGAGAAAAGAGCATTCTTCTACTCTACTGTGTTTCCTATAGGGCCAGAACAGTGAGCTTGCTCAGAACAAAAGAACTGTGCTTCCTACACACACGGGCTATATCTAGTTCAACTCTGCTTAGGAAACTGACAAGAACAGTAGCTCCTCTTCAGTCCAATACACTGTACTTGTTGGGAGCAGACACGAGTGCTATTTGCACTGTGTGTGGCAATGGGAGCGCAATAGTGACTCTTCTTACCAGAAAACAACTCTGGCTCGTAGGACAATAAACTGCATGTGATTGAATTCCATTTAGGCCTGGGAAACAAACGCTAGCTCTCCTTACAAGAAACACACTCTGCTTTTGAGAAAAGAGCACTCTTCTACTCTTCTGTGTTTCCTATAGGGCCAGAACAGTGAGCTTGCTCAGAACAAAAGATTTGTGCTTCACACACACGGGCCATATCTAGTTCAACTCTGATTAGGAAACTGACAAGAACAGTAGCTCCTCTTCTGTCCAATACACTGTACTTGCTGGGAACAGACGCGAGTGCTATTTTGCACTATGTATGGCAATGGTAGCACAATAGTGACTCTTCTTACCAGAAAACAACTCTTGTTCGTAGGACCAGAAACTGCATGTGATTCATCTCCATTTAGGACTGGGAAACAAACGCTAGCTCACCTTACAAGAAACACACTCTGCTTTTGAGAAAAGAGCACTCTTCTACTCTTCTGTGTTTCCTATAGGGCCAGAACAGTGAGCTTGCTCAGATAAAATGATTTGTGCTTCACACACACGGGCCATATCTAGTTCAACTCTGCTTAGGAAACTGACAAGAACAGTAGCTCCTCTACAGTCCAATAAACTGTACTTGCTGGGAACAGACGCGAGTGCTATTTGAACAGTGTATGGCAAAGAGAGCACAATAGTGACTTTCCTTACCAGAAAACATCCATTGCTCTTAGGACCAAATACTGCATGTGATTCAACTCCATTTAGGACTGGGAAACAAACGCTAGCTCTCCTTACAAGAAACACGCTCTGCTTTTGAGAAAAGAGCTTTCTTCTACTCTACTGTGTTTCCTATAGGGCCAGAACAGTGAGCTTGCTCAGAACAAAAGAACTGTGCTTCCTACACACACGGGCTATATCTAGTTCAACTCTGCTTAGGAAACTGACAAGAACAGTAGCTCCTCTTCAGTCCAATACACTGTACTTGTTGGGAGCAGACACGAGTGCTATTTGCACTGTGTGTGGCAATGGGAGCGCAATAGTGACTCTTCTTACCAGAAAACAACTCTTGCTCGTAGGACAAGAAACTGCATGTGATTGAATTCCATTTAGGCCTGGGAAACAAACGCTAGCTCTCCTTACAAGAAACACACTCTGCTTTTGAGAAAAGAGCACTCTTCTACTCTTCTGTGTTTCCTATAGGGCCAGAAGAGTGAGCTTGCTCAGAACAAAAGATTTGTGCTTCACACACACGGGCCAAATCTAGTTCAACTCTGCTTAGGAAACTGACAAGAACAGTAGCTCCTCTTCTGTCCAATACCCTGTACTTGCTGGGAACAGACGCGAGTGCTATTTGCACTGTGTATGGCAATGGTAGCACAATAGTGACTCTTCTTACCAGAAAACAACTCTTGTTCGTAGGACCAGAAACTGCATGGGATTCATCTCCATTTAGGACTGGGAAACAAACGCTAGCTCACCTTACAAGAAACAAACTCTGCTTTTGAGAAAAGAGCACTCTTCTACTCTTCTGTGTTTCCTATAGGGCCAGAACAGAAAGCTTGCTCAGAACAAAAGAACTGTGCTTCCTACACACACGGGCCATATCTAGTTCAATTCTGCTTAGGAAACTGCCAAGAACAGTATCTCCTCTTCAGTCCAATACACAGTACATGCTGGGTACAGACGACAGTGCTATTTGCACTGTGTATGGCAATGGGAGCGCAATAGTGACTCTTCTTACCAGAAAACAACTCTTGCTCGTAGGACCAGAAACTGCATGTGATTCAACTCCATTTAGGACTGGGAAACAAACCCTAGCTCGCCTTACACGAAACCCACTCTGCTTTTGAGAAAAGAGCACTCTTCTACTCTACTGTGTTTCCTATGGGGTCCAAACAGTGAGCTTGCTCAGAACAAAAGAACTGTGCTTCCTACACACACGTGCTATATCTAGTTCAACTCTGCTTAGGAAACTGACAAGAACAGTAGCTCCTCTTCAGTCCAATACCCTGTACTTGCTGGGAGCAGACACGAGTGCTATTTGCAGTGTGTATGGCAATGGGAGCACAATAGTGACTCTTCTTACCAGAAAACAACACTTGCGCGTAGGAGCAAAAACTGCATGGGATTCAACTCCGTTTCTGACTGGGAAACAAACACTAGCTGGCCTTACAAGAAACACACTCTGCTTTTGAGAAAAGAGGACTCTTCTACTCTACTGTGTTTCCTATGGGATCCGAAAAGTGAGCTTGCTCAGAACAAAGAACTGTGCTTCACACACAGGTGACATATCTACTTCAACTCTGCTTAAGAAACTGACAAGAACAGTAGCACCTCTTCTGTCCAATACACTGTACTTATGGGAACAGACGCGAGTGCTATTTGCACTGTGTATGGCAATGGTAGCACAATAGTGACTCTTCTTACCAGAAAAAAACTCCTGCTCGTAGGACTAGAAACTGCATGTGATTCAACTCCATTTTGGACTGGGAACCAAATGCTAGCTCGGCTTACAAGAAACACACTCTGCTTTCGAGAAAAGAGCACTCTTCTACTCTTCCGTGTTTCCTATACGGCCACAAGAGTGAGCTTGCTCAGAACAAAAGAACTGTGCTTTCTACACACATGGGCCCTATCTAGTTCAACTCTGCTTATGGAACTGACAAGAACAGTAGCTCCTCTTCAGTCCAATACACTGTACTTGTTGGGAGCAGACACGAGTGCTATTTGCACTGTGTGTGGCAATGGGAGCGCAATAGTGACTCTTCTTACCAGAAAACAACTCTTGCTCGTAGGACAAGAAACTGCATGTGATTGAATTCCATTTAGGCCTGGGAAACAAACGCTAGCTCTCCTTACAAGAAACACACTCTGCTTTTGAGAAAAGAGCACTCTTCTACTCTTCTGTGTTTCCTATAGGGCCAGAAGAGTGAGCTTGCTCAGAACCAAAGAACTGTGCTTCCTACACACACAGGCCATATCTAGTTCAACTCTGCTTAGGAAACTGAGAAGAACAGTAGCTCCTCTTCAGTCCAATACACTGTACTTGCTGGGAAAAGATGCGAGGGCTATTTGAACTGTGTATGGCAAAGGGATTGCAATAGTGAATTTCCTTACAAGAAAACATCCCGTGCTCGTAGGACCAGAAACTGCATGTGATTCAAGTCCTTTTAGGACTGGGAAACAAATGCTAGCTCGCCTTACAAGAAACATACTCTGCTTTTGAGAAAAGAGCACTCTTCTACGCTACTGTGTTTACTATGATGTCCGAAAAGTGAGCTTGCTCAGAACAAAAGAACTGTGCTTCACAAACACGGGACATATCTACTTCAACTCTGCTTAAGAAACTGACAAGAACAGTAGCTCCTCTTCAGTCCAATACACTGTACTTGCTGGGAAGAGAGGCGAGAGCTATTTGAACTGAGTATGGCAAAGGGAGCACAATAGTGAAATTCCTTTCCAGAAAACATCTCTTGCTCGTAGGACAGAAACTGCATGTGATTCAACTCCATTTAGGACTGGGAAACAAACTCTAGCTCGCCTTACAAGAAACACACTCTGCTTTTGAGAAAAGAGGACTCTTCTACTCTACTGTGTTTTCTATAGGCCAGAAGAGTGAGCTTGCTCAGAACAAAAGAACTGTGCTTCCTACACACACGTGCTATATCTAGTTCAACTCTGCTTAGGAAACTGACAAGAACAGTAGCTCCTCTTCAGTCCAATACCCTGTACTTGCTGGGAGCAGACACGAGTGCTATTTGCAGTGTGTATGGCAATGGGAGCACAATAGTGACTCTTCTTACCAGAAAACAACACTTGCGCGTAGGAGCAAAAACTGCATGGGATTCAACTCCGTTTCTGACTGGGAAACAAACACTAGCTGGCCTTACAAGAAACACACTCTGCTTTTGAGAAAAGAGGACTCTTCTACTCTACTGTGTTTCCTATGGGATCCGAAAAGTGAGCTTGCTCAGAACAAAGAACTGTACTTCACACACAGGTGACATATCTACTTCAACTCTGCTTAAGAAACTGACAAGAACAGTAGCACCTCTTCTGTCCAATACACTGTACTTATGGGAACAGACGCGAGTGCTATTTGCACTGTGTATGGCAATGGTAGCACAATAGTGACTCTTCTTACCAGAAAAAAACTCTTGCTCGTAGGACTAGAAACTGCATGTGATTCAACTCCATTTTGGACTGGGAACCAAATGCTAGCTCGCCTTACAAGAAACACACTCTGCTTTTGAGAAAAGAGCACTCTTCTACTCTTCTGTGTTTCCTATACGGCCACAAGAGTGAGCTTGCTCAGAACAAAAGAACTGTGCTTTCTACACACATGGGCCCTATCTAGTTCAACTCTGCTTAGGGAACTGACAAGAACAGTAGCTCCTCTTCAGTCTAATACACTGTACTTGCTGGGAACAGACGCGAGTGCTATTCGCCCTGTGTATGGCAATGGGAGCGCAATAGTGACTCTTCTTACCAGAAAACAACTCTTGCTCGTAGGACCAAAAACTGCATGTGATTCAACTCCATTTAGGACTTGGAAACAAACGCTAGCTCGCCTTAGAAGAAACACACTCTGCTTTTGAGAAAAGAGCATTCTTCTACTCTATTGTGTTTCCTATAGGGCCAGAACAGTGAGCTTGCTCAGAACAAAAGAACTGTGCTTCCTACACACACGGGCTATATCTAGTTCAACTCTGCTTAGGAAACTGACAAGAACAGTAGCTCCTCTTCAGTCCAATACACTGTACTTGTTGGGAGCAGACACGAGTGCTATTTGCACTGTGTGTGGCAATGGGAGCGCAATAGTGACTCTTCTTACCAGAAAACAACTCTTGCTCGTAGGACAAGAAACTGCATGTGATTGAATTCCATTTAGGCCTGGGAAACAAACGCTAGCTCTCCTTACAAGAAACACACTCTGCTTTTGAGAAAAGAGCACTCTTCTACTCTTCTGTGTTTCCTATAGGGCCAGAAGAGTGAGCTTGCTCAGAACCAAAGAACTGTGCTTCCTACACACACAGGCCATATCTAGTTCAACTCTGCTTAGGAAACTGAGAAGAACAGTATCTCCTCTTCAGTCCAATACACTGTACTTGCTGGGAAAAGACGCGAGGGCTATTTGAACTGTGTATGGCAAAGGGATTGCAATAGTGACTTTCCTTACAAGAAAACATCCCGTGCTCGTAGGACCAGAAACTGCATGTGATTCAAGTCCTTTTAGGACTGGGAAACAAATGCTAGCTCGCCTTACAAGAAACATACTCTGCTTTTGAGAGAAGAGCACTCTTCTACGCTACTGTGTTTACTATGATGTCCGAAAAGTGAGCTTGCTCAGAACAAAAGAACTGTGCTTCACACACACGGGACATATCTACTTCAACTCTGCTTAAGAAACTGACAAGAACAGTCGCTCCTCTTCTGTCTAATACACTGTACTTGCTGGGAACAGACGCGAGTGCTATTTGCCCTGTGTATGTCAATGGGAGCGCAATAGTGACTCTTCTTACCAGAAAACAATTCTTGCTCATAGGACCAGAAACTGCATGTGATTCAAGTCCATTTAGGACTGGGAAACAAATGCTGGCTCGCCTTACAAGAAAAATAATCTGCTTTTGAGAAAAGAGCACTCTTCTATTCTACTGTGTTTCCTATGTTGTCCGAACAGTGAGCTTGCTCAGAACAAAAGACCTGAGCTTCCTACACACACGGGCCATATCTAGTTCAACTCTGCTTAGGAAACTGACAAGAACAGTAGCTCCTCTACAGTCCAATACACTGTACTTGTTGGGAGCAGACACGAGTGCTATTTGCACTGTGTGTGGCAATGGGAGCGCAATAGTGACTCTTCTTACCAGAAAACAACTCTTGCTCGTAGGACAAGAAACTGCATGTGATTGAATTCCTTTTAGGCCTGGGAAACAAACGCTAGCTCTCCTTACAAGAAACACACTCTGCTTTTGAGAAAAGAGCACTCTTCTACTCTTCTGTGTTTCCTATAGGGCCAGAACAGTGAGCTTGCTCAGATAAAACGATTTGTGCTTCACACACACGGGCCATATCTAGTTCAACTCTGCTTAGGAAACTGACAAGAACAGTAGCTCCTCTACAGTCCAATACACTGTACTTGCTGGGAACAGACGCGAGTGCTATTTGAACAGTGTATGGCAAAGAGAGCACAATAGTGACTTTCCTTACCAGAAAACATCCATTGCTCTTAGGACCAAAAACTGCATGTGATTCAACTCCATTTAGGACTGGGAAACAAACGCTAGCTCTCCTTACAAGAAACACGCTCTGCTTTTGAGAAAAGAGCTTTCTTCTACTCTACTGTGTTTCCTATAGGGCCAGAACAGTGAGCTTGCTCAGAACAAAAGAACTGTGCTTCCTACACACACGGGCTATATCTAGTTCAACTCTGCTTAGGAAACTGACAAGAACAGTAGCTCCTCTTCAGTCCAATACACTGTACTTGTTGGGAGCAGACACGAGTGCTATTTGCACTGTGTGTGGCAATGGGAGCGCAATAGTGACTCTTCTTACCAGAAAACAACTCTTGCTCATAGGACAAGAAACTGCATGTGATTGAATTCCATTTAGGCCTGGGAAACAAACGCTAGCTCTCCTTACAAGAAACACACTCTGCTTTTGAGAAAAGAGCACTCTTCTACTCTTCTGTGTTTCCTATAGGGCCAGAAGAGTGAGCTTGCTCAGAACAAAAGATTTGTGCTTCACACACACGGGCCAAATCTAGTTCAACTCTGCTTAGGAAACTGACAAGAACAGTAGCTCCTCTTCTGTCCAATACCCTGTACTTGCTGGGAACAGACGCGAGTGCTATTTGCACTGTGTATGGCAATGGTAGCACAATAGTGACTCTTCTTACCAGAAAACAACTCTTGTTCGTAGGACCAGAAACTGCATGTGATTCATCTCCATTTAGGACTGGGAAACAAACGCTAGCTCACCTTACAAGAAACAAACTCTGCTTTTGAGAAAAGAGCACTCTTCTACTCTTCTGTGTTTCCTATAGGGCCAGAACAGTAAGCTTGCTCAGAACAAAAGAACTGTGCTTCCTACACACACGGGCCATATCTAGATCAATTCTGCTTAGGAAACTGCCAAGAACAGTATCTCCTCTTCAGTCCAATACACTGTACATGCTGGGTACAGACGCCAGTGCTATTTGCACTGTGTATGGCAATGGGAGCGCAATAGTGTCTCTTCTTACCAGAAAACAACTCTTGCTCGTAGGACCAGAAACTGCATGTGATTCAACTCCATTTAGGACTGGGAAACAAACGCTAGCTTGCCTTACACGAAACCCACTCTGCTTTTGAGAAAAGAGCACTCTTCTACTCTACTGTGTTTCCTATGGGGTCCAAACAGTGAGCTTGCTCAGAACAAAAGAACTGTGCTTCCTACACACACGTGCTATATCTAGTTCAACTCTGCTTAGGAAACTGACAAGAACAGTAGCTCCTCTTCAGTCCAATACCCTGTACTTGCTGGGAGCAGACACGAGTGCTATTTGCAGTGTGTATGGCAATGGGAGCACAATAGTGACTCTTCTTACCAGAAAACAACACTTGCGCGTAGGAGCAAAAACTGCATGGGATTCAACTCCGTTTCTGACTGGGAAACAAACACTAGCTGGCCTTACAAGAAACACACTATGCTTTTGAGAAAAGAGCACTCTTCTACTCTACTGTGTTTCCTATGGGATCCGAAAAGTGAGCTTGCTCAGAACAAAAGAACTGTGCTTCACACACAGGTGACATATCTACTTCAACTCTGCTTAAGAAACTGACAAGAACAGTAGCACCTCTTCTGTCCAATACACTGTACTTATGGGAACAGACGCAAGTGCTATTTGCACTGTGTATGGCAATGGTAGCACAATAGTGACTCTTCTTACCAGAAAAAAACTCTTGCTCGTAGGACTAGAAACTGCATGTGACTCAACTCCATTTTGGACTGGGAACCAAGTGCTAGCTCGCCTTACAAGAAACACACTCTGCTTTTGAGAAAAGAGCACTCTTCTACTCTTCTGTGTTTCCTATACGGCCACAAGAGTGAGCTTGCTCAGAACAAAAGAACTGTGCTTTCTACACACATGGGCCCTATCTAGTTCAACTCTGCTTAGGGAACTGACAAGAACAGTAGCTCCTCTTCAGTCTAATACACTGTACTTGCTGGGAACAGACGCGAGTGCTATTCGACCTGTGTATGGCAATAGGAGCGCAATAGTGACACTTCTTACCAGAAAACAACTCTTGCTCGTAGGACCAAAAACTGCATGTGATTCAACTCCATTTAGGACTTGGAAACAAACGCTAGCTCGCCTTAGAAGAAAAACACTCTGCTTTTGAGAAAAGAGCACTCTTCTACTCTACTGTGTTTCCTATAGGGCCAGAACAGTGAGCTTGCTCAGAACAAAAGAACTGTGCTTCCTACACACACGGGCTATATCTAGTTCAACTCTGCTTAGGAAACTGACAAGAACAGTAGCTCCTCTTCAGTCCAATACACTGTACTTGCTGGGAGCAGACACGAGTGCTATTTGCACTGTGTGTGGCAATGGGAGCGCAATAGTGACTCTTCTTACCAGAAAACAACTCTTGCTCGTAGGACAAGAAACTGCATGTGATTGAATTCCATTTAGGCCTGGGAAACAAACGCTAGCTCTCCTTACAAGAAACACACTCTGCTTTTGAGAAAAGAGCACTCTTCTACTCTTCTGTGTTTCCTATAGGGCCAGAAGAGTGAGCTTGCTCAGAACCAAAGAACTGTGCTTCCTACACACACAGGCCATATCTAGTTCAACTCTGCTTAGGAAACTGAGAAGAACAGTATCTCCTCTTCAGTCCAATACACTGTACTTGCTGGGAAAAGACGCGAGGGCTATTTGAACTGTGTATGGCAAAGGGATTGCAATAGTGACTTTCCTTACAAGAAAACATCCCGTGCTCGTAGGACCAGAAACTGCATGTGATTCAAGTCCTTTTAGGACTGGGAAACAAATGCTAGCTCGCCTTACAAGAAACATACTCTGCTTTTGAGAAAAGAGCACTCTTCTACGCTACTGTGTTTACTATGATGTCCGAAAAGTGAGCTTGCTCAGAACAAAAGCACTGTGCTTCACACACACGGGACATATCTACTTCAACTCTGCTTAAGAAACTGACAAGAACAGTCGCTCCTCTTCTGTCTAATACACTGTACTTGCTGGGAACAGACGCGAGTGCTATTTGCCCTGTGTATGTCAATGGGAGCGCAATAGTGACTCTTCTTACCAGAAAACAATTCTTGCTCATAGGACCAGAAACTGCATGTGATTCAAGTCCATTTAGGACTGGGAAACAAATGCTGGCTCGCCTTACAAGAAAAATAATCTGCTTTTGAGAAAAGAGCACTCTTCTATTCTACTGTGTTTCCTATGTTGTCCGAACAGTGAGCTTGCTCAGAACAAAAGACCTGAGCTTCCTACACACACGGGCCATATCTAGTTCAACTCTGCTTAGGAAACTGACAAGAACAGTAGCTCCTCTACAGTCCAATACACTGTACTTGTTGGGAGCAGACACGAGTGCTATTTGCACTGTGTGTGGCAATGGGAGCGCAATAGTGACTCTTCTTACCAGAAAACAACTCTTGCTCGTAGGACAAGAAACTGCATGTGATTGAATTCCTTTTAGGCCTGGGAAACAAACGCTAGCTCTCCTTACAAGAAACACACTCTGCTTTTGAGAAAAGAGCACTCTTCTACTCTTCTGTGTTTCCTATAGGGCCAGAACAGTGAGCTTGCTCAGATAAAACGATTTGTGCTTCACACACACGGGCCATATCTAGTTCAACTCTGCTTAGGAAACTGACAAGAACAGTAGCTCCTCTACAGTCCAATACACTGTACTTGCTGGGAACAGACGCGAGTGCTATTTGAACAGTGTATGGCAAAGAGAGCACAATAGTGACTTTCCTTACCAGAAAACATCCATTGCTCTTAGGACCAAAAACTGCATGTGATTCAACTCCATTTAGGACTGGGAAACAAACGCTAGCTCTCCTTACAAGAAACACGCTCTGCTTTTGAGAAAAGAGCTTTCTTCTACTCTACTGTGTTTCCTATAGGGCCAGAACAGTGAGCTTGCTCAGAACAAAAGAACTGTGCTTCCTACACACACGGGCTATATCTAGTTCAACTCTGCTTAGGAAACTGACAAGAACAGTAGCTCCTCTTCAGTCCAATACACTGTACTTGTTGGGAGCAGACACGAGTGCTATTTGCACTGTGTGTGGCAATGGGAGCGCAATAGTGACTCTTCTTACCAGAAAACAACTCTTGCTCATAGGACAAGAAACTGCATGTGATTGAATTCCATTTAGGCCTGGGAAACAAACGCTAGCTCTCCTTACAAGAAACACACTCTGCTTTTGAGAAAAGAGCACTCTTCTACTCTTCTGTGTTTCCTATAGGGCCAGAAGAGTGAGCTTGCTCAGAACAAAAGATTTGTGCTTCACACACACGGGCCAAATCTAGTTCAACTCTGCTTAGGAAACTGACAAGAACAGTAGCTCCTCTTCTGTCCAATACCCTGTACTTGCTGGGAACAGACGCGAGTGCTATTTGCACTGTGTATGGCAATGGTAGCACAATAGTGACTCTTCTTACCAGAAAACAACTCTTGTTCGTAGGACCAGAAACTGCATGTGATTCATCTCCATTTAGGACTGGGAAACAAACGCTAGCTCACCTTACAAGAAACAAACTCTGCTTTTGAGAAAAGAGCACTCTTCTACTCTTCTGTGTTTCCTATAGGGCCAGAACAGTAAGCTTGCTCAGAACAAAAGAACTGTGCTTCCTACACACACGGGCCATATCTAGATCAATTCTGCTTAGGAAACTGCCAAGAACAGTATCTCCTCTTCAGTCCAATACACTGTACATGCTGGGTACAGACGCCAGTGCTATTTGCACTGTGTATGGCAATGGGAGCGCAATAGTGTCTCTTCTTACCAGAAAACAACTCTTGCTCGTAGGACCAGAAACTGCATGTGATTCAACTCCATTTAGGACTGGGAAACAAACGCTAGCTTGCCTTACACGAAACCCACTCTGCTTTTGAGAAAAGAGCACTCTTCTACTCTACTGTGTTTCCTATGGGGTCCAAACAGTGAGCTTGCTCAGAACAAAAGAACTGTGCTTCCTACACACACGTGCTATATCTAGTTCAACTCTGCTTAGGAAACTGACAAGAACAGTAGCTCCTCTTCAGTCCAATACCCTGTACTTGCTGGGAGCAGACACGAGTGCTATTTGCAGTGTGTATGGCAATGGGAGCACAATAGTGACTCTTCTTACCAGAAAACAACACTTGCGCGTAGGAGCAAAAACTGCATGGGATTCAACTCCGTTTCTGACTGGGAAACAAACACTAGCTGGCCTTACAAGAAACACACTCTGCTTTTGAGAAAAGAGGACTCTTCTACTCTACTGTGTTTCCTATGGGATCCGAAAAGTGAGCTTGCTCAGAACAAAAGAACTGTGCTTCACACACAGGTGACATATCTACTTCAACTCTGCTTAAGAAACTGACAAGAACAGTAGCTCCTCTTCTGTCCAATACACTGTACTTATGGGAACAGACGCAAGTGCTATTTGCACTGTGTATGGCAATGGTAGCACAATAGTGACTCTTCTTACCAGAAAAAAACTCTTGCTCGTAGGACTAGAAACTGCATGTGACTCAACTCCATTTTGGACTGGGAACCAAGTGCTAGCTCGCCTTACAAGAAACACACTCTGCTTTTGAGAAAAGAGCACTCTTCTACTCTTCTGTGTTTCCTATACGGCCACAAGAGTGAGCTTGCTCAGAACAAAAGAACTGTGCTTTCTACACACATGGGCCCTATCTAGTTCAACTCTGCTTAGGGAACTGACAAGAACAGTAGCTCCTCTTCAGTCTAATACACTGTACTTGCTGGGAACAGACGCGAGTGCTATTCGACCTGTGTATGGCAATAGGAGCGCAATAGTGACACTTCTTACCAGAAAACAACTCTTGCTCGTAGGACCAAAAACTGCATGTGATTCAACTCCATTTAGGACTTGGAAACAAACGCTAGCTCGCCTTAGAAGAAAAACACTCTGCTTTTGAGAAAAGAGCACTCTTCTACTCTACTGTGTTTCCTATAGGGCCAGAACAGTGAGCTTGCTCAGAACAAAAGAACTGTGCTTCCTACACACACGGGCTATATCTAGTTCAACTCTGCTTAGGAAACTGACAAGAACAGTAGCTCCTCTTCAGTCCAATACACTGTACTTGTTGGGAGCAGACACGAGTGCTATTTGCACTGTGTGTGGCAATGGGAGCGCAATAGTGACTCTTCTTACCAGAAAACAACTCTTGCTCGTAGGACAAGAAACTGCATGTGATTGAATTCCATTTAGGCCTGGGAAACAAACGCTAGCTCTCCTTACAAGAAACACACTCTGCTTTTGAGAAAAGAGCACTCTTCTACTCTTCTGTGTTTCCTATAGGGCCAGAAGAGTGAGCTTGCTCAGAACCAAAGAACTGTGCTTCCTACACACACAGGCCATATCTAGTTCAACTCTGCTTAGGAAACTGAGAAGAACAGTAGCTCCTCTTCAGTCCAATACACTGTACTTGCTGGGAAAAGACTCGAGGGCTATTTGAACTGTGTATGGCAAAGGGATTGCAATAGTGACTTTCCTTACAAGAAAACATCCCGTGCTCGTAGGACCAGAAACTGCATGTGATTCAAGTCCTTTTAGGACTGGGAAACAAATGCTAGCTCGCCTTACAAGAAACATACTCTGCTTTTGAGAAAAGAGCACTCTTCTACGCTACTGTGTTTACTATGATGTCCGAAAAGTGAGCTTGCTCAGAACAAAAGCACTGTGCTTCACACACACGGGACATATCTACTTCAACTCTGCTTAAGAAACTGACAAGAACAGTCGCTCCTCTTCTGTCTAATACACTGTACTTGCTGGGAACAGACGCGAGTGCTATTTGCCCTGTGTATGTCAATGGGAGCGCAATAGTGACTCTTCTTACCAGAAAACAATTCTTGCTCATAGGTCCAGAAACTGCATGTGATTCAAGTCCATTTAGGACTGGGAAACAAATGCTGGCTCGCCTTACAAGAAAAATAATCTGCTTTTGAGAAAAGAGCACTCTTCTATTCTACTGTGTTTCCTATGTTGTCCGAACAGTGAGCTTGCTCAGAAAAAAGACCTGTGCTTCCTACACACACGGGCCATATCTAGTTCAACTCTGCTTAGGAAACTGACAAGAACAGTAGCTCCTCTACAGTCCAATACACTGTACTTGTTGGGAGCAGACACGAGTGCTATTTGCACTGTGTGTGGCAATGGGAGCGCAATAGTGACTCTTCTTACCAGAAAACAACTCTTGCTCATAGGACAAGAAACTGCATGTGATTGAATTCCTTTTAGGCCTGGGAAACAAACGCTAGCTCTCCTTACAAGAAACACACTCTGCTTTTGAGAAAAGAGCACTCTTCTACTCTTCTGTGTTTCCTATAGGGCCAGAACAGTGAGCTTGCTCAGATAAAACGATTTGTGCTTCACACACACGGGCCATATCTAGTTCAACTCTGCTTAGGAAACTGACAAGAACAGTAGCTCCTCTACAGTCCAATACACTGTACTTGCTGGGAACAGACGCGAGTGCTATTTGAACAGTGTATGGCAAAGAGAGCACAATAGTGACTTTCCTTACCAGAAAACATCCATTGCTCTTAGGACCAAAAACTGCATGTGATTCAACTCCATTTAGGACTGGGAAACAAACGCTAGCTCTCCTTACAAGAAACACGCTCTGCTTTTGAGAAAAGAGCTTTCTTCTACTCTACTGTGTTTCCTATAGGGCCAGAACAGTGAGCTTGCTCAGAACAAAAGAACTGTGCTTCCTACACACACGGGCTATATCTAGTTCAACTCTGCTTAGGAAACTGACAAGAACAGTAGCTCCTCTTCAGTCCAATACACTGTACTTGTTGGGAGCAGACACGAGTGCTATTTGCACTGAGTGTGGCAATGGGAGCGCAATAGTGACTCTTCTTACCAGAAAACAACTCTTGCTCATAGGACAAGAAACTGCATGTGATTGAATTCCATTTAGGCCTGGGAAACAAACGCTAGCTCTCCTTACAAGAAACACACTCTGCTTTTGAGAAAAGAGCACTCTTCTACTCTTCTGTGTTTCCTATAGGGCCAGAAGAGTGAGCTTGCTCAGAACAAAAGATTTGTGCTTCACACACACGGGCCAAATCTAGTTCAACTCTGCTTAGGAAACTGACAAGAACAGTAGCTCCTCTTCTGTCCAATACCCTGTACTTGCTGGGAACAGACGCGAGTGCTATTTGCACTGTGTATGGCAATGGTAGCACAATAGTGACTCTTCTTACCAGAAAACAACTCTTGTTCGTAGGACCAGAAACTGCATGTGATTCATCTCCATTTAGGACTGGGAAACAAACGCTAGCTCACCTTACAAGAAACAAACTCTGCTTTTGAGAAAAGAGCACTCTTCTACTCTTCTGTGTTTCCTATAGGGCCAGAACAGTGAGCTTGCTCAGAACAAAAGAACTGTGCTTCCTACACACACGGGCCATATCTAGATCAATTCTGCTTAGGAAACTGCCAAGAACAGTATCTCCTCTTCAGTCCAATACACTGTACATGCTGGGTACAGACGCCAGTGCTATTTGCACTGTGTATGGCAATGGGAGCGCAATAGTGTCTCTTCTTACCAGAAAACAACTCTTGCTCGTAGGACCAGAAACTGCATGTGATTCAACTCCATTTAGGACTGGGAAACAAACCCTAGCTCGCCTTACACGAAACCCACTCTGCTTTTGAGAAAAGAGCACTCTTCTACTCTACTGTGTTTCCTATGGGGTCCAAACAGTGAGCTTGCTCAGAACAAAAGAACTGTGCTTCCTACACACACGTGCTATATCTAGTTCAACTCTGCTTAGGAAACTGACAAGAACAGTAGCTCCTCTTCAGTCCAATACCCTGTACTTGCTGGGAGCAGACACGAGTGCTATTTGCAGTGTGTATGGCAATGGGAGCACAATAGTGACTCTTCTTACCAGAAAACAACACTTGCGCGTAGGAGCAAAAACTGCATGGGATTCAACTCCGTTTCTGACTGGGAAACAAACACTAGCTGGCCTTACAAGAAACACACTCTGCTTTTGAGAAAAGAGGACTCTTCTACTCTACTGTGTTTCCTATGGGATCCGAAAAGTGAGCTTGCTCAGAACAAAAGAACTGTGCTTCACACACAGGTGACATATCTACTTCAACTCTGCTTAAGAAACTGACAAGAACAGTAGCTCCTCTTCTGTCCAATACACTGTACTTATGGGAACAGACGCAAGTGCTATTTGCACTGTGTATGGCAATGGTAGCACAATAGTGACTCTTCTTACCAGAAAAAAACTCTTGCTCGTAGGACTAGAAACTGCATGTGACTCAACTCCATTTTGGACTGGGAACCAAGTGCTAGCTCGCCTTACAAGAAACACACTCTGCTTTTGAGAAAAGAGCACTCTTCTACTCTTCTGTGTTTCCTATACGGCCACAAGAGTGAGCTTGCTCAGAACAAAAGAACTGTGCTTTCTACACACATGGGCCCTATCTAGTTCAACTCTGCTTAGGGAACTGACAAGAACAGTAGCTCCTCTTCAGTCTAATACACTGTACTTGCTGGGAACAGACGCGAGTGCTATTCGACCTGTGTATGGCAATAGGAGCGCAATAGTGACACTTCTTACCAGAAAACAACTCTTGCTCGTAGGACCAAAAACTGCATGTGATTCAACTCCATTTAGGACTTGGAAACAAACGCTAGCTCGCCTTAGAAGAAAAACACTCTGCTTTTGAGAAAAGAGCACTCTTCTACTCTACTGTGTTTCCTATAGGGCCAGAACAGTGAGCTTGCTCAGAACAAAAGAACTGTGCTTCCTACACACACGGGCTATATCTAGTTCAACTCTGCTTAGGAAACTGACAAGAACAGTAGCTCCTCTTCAGTCCAATACACTGTACTTGTTGGGAGCAGACACGAGTGCTATTTGCACTGTGTGTGGCAATGGGAGCGCAATAGTGACTCTTCTTACCAGAAAACAACTCTTGCTCGTAGGACAAGAAACTGCATGTGATTGAATTCCATTTAGGCCTGGGAAACAAACGCTAGCTCTCCTTACAAGAAACACACTCTGCTTTTGAGAAAAGAGCACTCTTCTACTCTTCTGTGTTTCCTATAGGGCCAGAAGAGTGAGCTTGCTCAGAACCAAAGAACTGTGCTTCCTACACACACAGGCCATATCTAGTTCAACTCTGCTTAGGAAACTGAGAAGAACAGTAGCTCCTCTTCAGTCCAATACACTGTACTTGCTGGGAAAAGACTCGAGGGCTATTTGAACTGTGTATGGCAAAGGGATTGCAATAGTGACTTTCCTTACAAGAAAACATCCCGTGCTCGTAGGACCAGAAACTGCATGTGATTCAAGTCCTTTTAGGACTGGGAAACAAATGCTAGCTCGCCTTACAAGAAACATACTCTGCTTTTGAGAAAAGAGCACTCTTCTACGCTACTGTGTTTACTATGATGTCCGAAAAGTGAGCTTGCTCAGAACAAAAGCACTGTGCTTCACACACACGGGACATATCTACTTCAACTCTGCTTAAGAAACTGACAAGAACAGTCGCTCCTCTTCTGTCTAATACACTGTACTTGCTGGGAACAGACGCGAGTGCTATTTGCCCTGTGTATGTCAATGGGAGCGCAATAGTGACTCTTCTTACCAGAAAACAATTCTTGCTCATAGGTCCAGAAACTGCATGTGATTCAAGTCCATTTAGGACTGGGAAACAAATGCTGGCTCGCCTTACAAGAAAAATAATCTGCTTTTGAGAAAAGAGCACTCTTCTATTCTACTGTGTTTCCTATGTTGTCCGAACAGTGAGCTTGCTCAGAAAAAAGACCTGTGCTTCCTACACACACGGGCCATATCTAGTTCAACTCTGCTTAGGAAACTGACAAGAACAGTAGCTCCTCTACAGTCCAATACACTGTACTTGTTGGGAGCAGACACGAGTGCTATTTGCACTGTGTGTGGCAATGGGAGCGCAATAGTGACTCTTCTTACCAGAAAACAACTCTTGCTCATAGGACAAGAAACTGCATGTGATTGAATTCCTTTTAGGCCTGGGAAACAAACGCTAGCTCTCCTTACAAGAAACACACTCTGCTTTTGAGAAAAGAGCACTCTTCTACTCTTCTGTGTTTCCTATAGGGCCAGAACAGTGAGCTTGCTCAGATAAAACGATTTGTGCTTCACACACACGGGCCATATCTAGTTCAACTCTGCTTAGGAAACTGACAAGAACAGTAGCTCCTCTACAGTCCAATACACTGTACTTGCTGGGAACAGACGCGAGTGCTATTTGAACAGTGTATGGCAAAGAGAGCACAATAGTGACTTTCCTTACCAGAAAACATCCATTGCTCTTAGGACCAAAAACTGCATGTGATTCAACTCCATTTAGGACTGGGAAACAAACGCTAGCTCTCCTTACAAGAAACACGCTCTGCTTTTGAGAAAAGAGCTTTCTTCTACTCTACTGTGTTTCCTATAGGGCCAGAACAGTGAGCTTGCTCAGAACAAAAGAACTGTGCTTCCTACACACACGGGCTATATCTAGTTCAACTCTGCTTAGGAAACTGACAAGAACAGTAGCTCCTCTTCAGTCCAATACACTGTACTTGTTGGGAGCAGACACGAGTGCTATTTGCACTGAGTGTGGCAATGGGAGCGCAATAGTGACTCTTCTTACCAGAAAACAACTCTTGCTCATAGGACAAGAAACTGCATGTGATTGAATTCCATTTAGGCCTGGGAAACAAACGCTAGCTCTCCTTACAAGAAACACACTCTGCTTTTGAGAAAAGAGCACTCTTCTACTCTTCTGTGTTTCCTATAGGGCCAGAAGAGTGAGCTTGCTCAGAACAAAAGATTTGTGCTTCACACACACGGGCCAAATCTAGTTCAACTCTGCTTAGGAAACTGACAAGAACAGTAGCTCCTCTTCTGTCCAATACCCTGTACTTGCTGGGAACAGACGCGAGTGCTATTTGCACTGTGTATGGCAATGGTAGCACAATAGTGACTCTTCTTACCAGAAAACAACTCTTGTTCGTAGGACCAGAAACTGCATGTGATTCATCTCCATTTAGGACTGGAAAACAAACGCTAGCTCACCTTACAAGAAACAAACTCTGCTTTTGAGAAAAGAGCACTCTTCTACTCTTCTGTGTTTCCTATAGGGCCAGAACAGTGAGCTTGCTCAGAACAAAAGAACTGTGCTTCCTACACACACGGGCCATATCTAGATCAATTCTGCTTAGGAAACTGCCAAGAACAGTATCTCCTCTTCAGTCCAATACACTGTACATGCTGGGTACAGACGCCAGTGCTATTTGCACTGTGTATGGCAATGGGAGCGCAATAGTGTCTCTTCTTACCAGAAAACAACTCTTGCTCGTAGGACCAGAAACTGCATGTGGTTCAACTCCATTTAGGACTGGGAAACAAACCCTAGCTCGCCTTACACGAAACCCACTCTGCTTTTGAGAAAAGAGCACTCTTCTACTCTACTGTGTTTCCTATGGCGTCCAAACAGTGAGCTTGCTCAGAACAAAAGAACTGTGCTTCCTACACACACGTGCTATATCTAGTTCAACTCTGCTTAGGAAACTGACAAGAACAGTAGCTCCTCTTCAGTCCAATACCCTGTACTTGCTGGGAGCAGACACGAGTGCTATTTGCAGTGTGTATGGCAATGGGAGCACAATAGTGACTCTTCTTACCAGAAAACAACACTTGCGCGTAGGAGCAAAAACTGCATGGGATTCAACTCCGTTTCTGACTGGGAAACAAACACTACCTGGCCTTACAAGAAACACACTCTGCTTTTGAGAAAAGAGGACTCTTCTACTCTACTGTGTTTCCTATGGGATCCGAAAAGTGAGCTTGCTCAGAACAAAAGAACTGTGCTTCACACACAGGTGACATATCTACTTCAACTCTGCTTAAGAAACTGACAAGAAAAGTAGCTCCTCTTCTGTCCAATACACTGTACTTATGGGAACAGACGCGAGTGCTATTTGCACTGTGTATGGCAATGGTAGCACAATAGTGACTCTTCTTACCAGAAAAAAACTCTTGCTCGTAGGACTAGAAACTGCATGTGATTCAACTCCATTTTGGACTGGGAACCAAATGCTAGCTCGCCTTACAAGAAACACACTCTGCTTTTGAGAAAAGAGCACTCTTCAACTCTTCTGTGTTTCCTATACGGCCACAAGAGTGAGCTTGCTCAGAACAAAAGAACTGTGCTTTCTACACACATGGGCCCTATCTAGTTCAACTCTGCTTAGGGAACTGACAAGAACAGTAGCTCCTCTTCAGTCTAATACACTGTACTTGCTGGGAACAGACGCGAGTGCTATTCGCCCTGTGTATGGCAATGGGAGCGCAATAGTGACTCTTCTTACCAGAAAACAACTCTTGCTCGTAGGACCAAAAACTGCATGTGATTCAACTCCATTTAGGACTTGGAAACAAACGCTAGCTCGCCTTAGAAGAAACACACTCTGCTTTTGAGAAAAGAGCACTCTTCTACTCTATTGTGTTTCCTATAGGGACAGAACAGTGAGCTTGCTCAGAACAAAAGAACTTTGCTTCCTACACACACGGGCCATACCTAGTTCAACTCTGCTTAGGGAACTGACAAGAACAGTAGCTCCTCTTCAGTCCAATACACTGTACTTGCTGGGAACAGACGCGAGTGCTATTTGAACTGTGTATGGCGAAGGGAGCACAATAGTGACTTTCCTTTCCAGAAATCATCTCTTGATCGTAGGACAGAAACTGCATGTGATTCAACTCCATTTAGGACTGGGAAACAAACGCTAGCTCGCCTTACAAGAAACACACTCTGCTTTTGAGAAAAGAGCACTCTTCTACTCTACTGTGTTTTCTATAGGCCAGAAGAGTGAGCTTGCTCAGAACCAAAGAACTGTGCTTCGTACACACACAGGCCATATCTAGTTCAACTCTGCTTAGGAAACTGAGAAGAACAGTAGCTCCTCTTCAGTCCAATACACTGTACTTGCTGGGAAAAGACGCGAGTGCTATTTGAACTGTGTATGGCAAAGGGAGCGCAATAGTGACTTTCCTTACCAGAAAACATCCCTTGCTCGTAGGACCAGAAACTGCATGTGATTCAACTCCATTTAGGACTGGGAAACAAACGCTAGCTCGCCTTCCAAGAAACACACTCTGCTTTGGAGAAAAGAGCACTCTTCTATTCTACTGTGTTTCCTATTCGGTCCGAACAGTGAGCTTGCTCAGAACAAAAGAACTGTGCTTCCTACACACACGGGCCATATCTAGTTCAACTCTGCTTAGGAAACTGAGAAGAACATTAGCTCCTCTTCAGTCCAATACACTGTACTTGCTGGGAAATGACGCGAGGGCTATTTGAACTGTGTATGGCAAAGGGAGTGCAATATTGACTTTCCTTACAAGAAAACATCCCGTGCTCGTAGGACCAGAAACTGCATGTGATTCAAGTCCTTTTAGGACTGGGAAACAAATGCTAGCTCGCCTTACAAGAAACATACTCTGCTTTTGAGAAAAGAGCACTCTTCTACGCTACTGTGTTTACTATGATGTCCGAAAAGTGAGCTTGCTCAGACCAAAAGCACTGTGCTTCACACACACGGGACATATCTACTTCAACTCTGCTTAAGAAACTGACAAGAACAGTAGCTCCTCTTCTGTCTAATACACTGTACTTGCTGGGAACAGACGCGAGTGCTATTTGCCCTGTGTATGTCAATGGGAGCGCAATAGTGACTCTTCTTCCCAGAAAACAATTCTTGCTCGTAGGACCAGAAACTGCATGTGATTCAAGTCCATTTAGGACTGGGAAACAAATGCTAGCTCGCCTTACAAGAAACATAATCTGCTTTTGAGAAAAGAGCACTCTTCTATTCTACTGTGTTTCCTATGTGGTCCGAACAGTGAGCTTGCTCAGAACAAAAGACCTGAGCTTCCTACACACACGGGCCATATCTAGTTCAACTCTGCTTAGGAAACTGACAAGAACAGTAGCTCCTCTACAGTCCAATACACTGTACTTGTTGGGAACAGACACGAGTGCTATTTGCACTGTGTGTGGCAATGGGAGCGCAATAGTGACTCTTCTTACCAGAAAACAACTCTTGCTCGTAGTACAAGAAACTGCATGTGATTGAATTCCATTTAGGCCTGGGAAACAAACGCTAGCTCTCCTTACAAGAAACACACTCTGCTTTTGAGAAAAGAGCACTCTTCTACTCTTCTGTGTTTCGTATAGGGCCAGAACAGTGAGCTTGCTCAGAACAAAAGATTTGTGCTTCACACACACGGGCCATATCTAGTTCAACTCTGCTTAGGAAACTGACAAGAACAGTAGATCCTCTTCTGTCCAATACCCTGTACTTGCTGGGAACAGACGCGAGTGCTATTTGCACTGTGTATGGCAATGGTAGCACAATAGTGACTCTTCTTACCAGAAAACAACTCTTGTTCGTAGGACCAGAAACTGCATGTGATTCATCTCCATTTAGGACTGGGAAACAAACGCTAGCTCACCTTACAAGAAACAAACTCTGCTTCTGAGAAAAGAGCACTCTTCTACTGTTCTGTGTTTCCTGTAGGGCCAGAACAGTGAGCTTGCTCAGAACAAAAGAACTGTGCTTCCTACACACATGGGCCATATCTAGTTCAACTCAGCTTAGGAAACTGAGAAGAACAGTAGCTCTTCTTCAGTCCAATACACTGTACTTGCTGGGAACAGACGTGAGTGCTATTTGCACTGTTTATGGCAAAGGGAGCCCAATAGTGACTTTCCTTACCAGAAAACATCCCTTGCTCGTAGGACCAGAAACTGCATGTGGTTCAACTCCATTTAGGACTGGGAAACAAACCCTAGCTCGCGTTACAAGAAACACACTCTGCTTTGGAGAAAAGAGCACTCTTCTACTCTACTGTGTTTCCTATAGGGCCAAAACAGTGAGCTTGCTCAGAACAAAAGTATTGTGCTTCCTACACAAACGGGCCATATGTAGTTCAACTCTGCTTAGGAAACTGACAAGAACAGTAGCTCCTCTTCAGTCCAATAGACTGTACTTGCAGGTCGCAGACACGAGTCCTATTTGCACTTTCTATGGCAATGGGAGCGAAATAGTGACTCCTCTTACCAGAAAACAACTCTTGCTCGTAGGACCAGAAACGGCATGAGATTCAAATCTGTTTCTGACAGGGAAACAAACACTAGCTAGCCTTACAAGAAACACACTCTGCTTTTGAGAAAATAGCACTCTTCTACTCTACTGTGTTTCCTATGGTGTCCGAACAGTGAGCTTGCTCAGAACAAAAGAACTGTGCTTCCTACACACACGGGCCATATCTAGTTCAACTCTTCTTAGGAAACTGACAAGAACAGTAGCTCCTCTTCTGTCCAATACACTGTACTTTCAAAGAACAGTAGCGAGTGTTGTTTGCACTGTGTATGGCAATGTGAGCGCAATAGTGACTCTTCTTACCAGAAAACAACTCTTGCTCAGAGGACAAGAAACTGCATGAAATTCAACTCCATGTAGGACTGGGAAACAAACGCTAGCTCGCCTTACAAGAAACACACTCTGCTTCTGAGAAAAGAGCACTCTTCTACTCTTCTGTGTTTTCTATAGGGCCAGAACAGTGAGCTTGCTCAGAACAAAAGAACTGTGCTTCCTACACACACGGGCCATATCTAGTTCAACTCTGCTTAGGAAACTGACAAGAACAGTAGCTCCTCTTCAGTCCAATACACTGTACTTGCTGGGAACAGACGTGACTGCTATTTGCACTCTTTATGGCAAAGGGAGCACAATAGTGACTTTCCTTACCAGAAAACATCCCTTGCTCGTAGGACCAGAAACTGCGTGTGATTCAACTCCATTTTTGACTGGGAAACAAACACTAGCTCGCCTTACAAGAAACACACTCTGCTTTTGAGAAAAGAGCACTCTTCTATTCTACTGTGTTTCCTATGGGGTCCGAACAGTGAGCTTGCTCAGAACAAAAGAACTGTGCTTACTACACACATGGGCCATATCTTGACCCGTCCCGCGCGCCACGTTATTTGATGAGACCCGAGGAGGCACCTCCTGAAAGATCAATGGGGGTGAGAGAGAAAGGAGACCAGGCGCGTAAAGGAAAACAAAGTCAGTCTGAGTTGCGTCAAGGTCTGGTTTATTGCAAGGGGAATCAGGCTTATATATGCTAGGAGCTAGGAGAAGTAGATAGGGGTATGGAAAGTCACTAGGAGGAAGTTAGGGTAAGGTAGGGTTCAGGAAAAGGTCTCTTTGTTCCAGGGCCTGATCAACGCACCATACAGCAAACCATTATGTTTCAGGGAGTAGATCAAAAGGTACATATTGTGGTCTTGTTGAAAAATGGTTGCTATTGAAACTGTTAACGGAAGATTGGGTACACAGCTTTTTCCCATGAGAATCAGTTAGGCTAATTGGCTCCTGACAATTCCCCCTTCTTTCTATAAAATGGCCAAAGCAGGCTTTGGTCATAAATCGAGAGGGCCCCTGTCTTAGGCTATATGGGATGCAGTCCTGTCTGGCAACATTCCATGTTGAGCTGGTTTCTGGCGACCTCTGTACGTTGTGCTCCCAGCACAGGCCCCATACTATTCCCGTCATTGAGTACCCTCTAGCTTTTAATTATAGGGGTTTTTAGGTTCATAGGCCACTGAACCTGAGTTTTTCACCTGTTTCAATAGTTTCCTCTTGTCTGATGGTAATGTACTGAAACAGTTTTTGATAGGGCCGAGTTGATCTGATTTTTGATGAATTGTGTTAGTCGTTGAAAAGCCCAAGGACCAAAGGTGAGGAGGAGAAGGAAAATGATCAAGGGGGCCAGGAGGTTGGGGATCAGAGTAGAAAGCCAAGGGGACCCCTTTAGCCAGCCCTCAAACCAATTGTTTTGATTTTCAAAATCACGTTTTCTTTGTGCTAATCTTTCTCTTAGTTTCTCCATTGATTCTCTAACTACCCCAGTGTGATCAGCATAAAAGCAGCATTCTTCCTTCAAGGCTGCACATAAACCTCCCTCCTTTAAAAATAGTAAATCCAGACCTCTTCTATTTTGTAACACAACCTCAGAGAGCGAGGTTAAAGACTTCTCCAGGGCAGAAATGGATCTTTCTATGGCCTCTAGGTCAGTAGTCATAGCCATTTGTAACTGCATAAGGTGGTTGCTCTGCACGAGGGCAGCAGTTCCTGTACCAACTCCTGCAGCAATGCCTCCAATACCTAACAATAGGGCAATAGTCATAGACACAGGTTCTTGAGTGTATCTGCCTCTCTGCTCAAAGAATTCCATCACTGAGCTTTCTTGATGATAAGTGACACGAGGCCATAATTGGACCATCACACAAAATTCATGGGAATCATCAAATATCTGAGCAGATATGCAAGGGGTCAATCCTGTGTTACAGGCCCAGTAGGACCCATTGGGTGCTTCAAGATAATAGCTTCCCTTATAGGGTGTCAGAGTTTGTTTACAGAGGTGACTATGGGTTGATGGAATCTTGCCCAAACAAGAACCTTGTCCTGAGACTTCAGGGAGTGTTAGTTTATGTGGCTTAGTCTGACACCTATTGCTCGGGGAAGTAAGGTTATTGGCAGTAGACTGAAAGGCGATTCCTTCATAATAAGGGGGACTGGAGGTAAGGCAGAGCCAGCAACCCAAGGTTCTGCTTGGATTTGTGGCATTTAGGGCCAGATAAGCTCCCTGGACCAAATTAAACAATCTATCTCCTGTTCCTCCAAAAGGAGTAAGGAGAGTGCCATTACTGGAGTCTAGGATGGTAGTCACAGTTCTTGTATGGTAGGGAAAGGGACGAGGATGAGGTGAGGGGGAAGGAGGTGATGGCACCTTTTCATGATTGAAGGGAACTTTTTGGTCAGAGAGAACTACATTGGGTCCTACCGACTTTGGGTACAGGTTTTCTATTGTTAGCAAGATCTTGAAAATGACTCCTTTATCTGTACCATCAAGATACCAGCAGAGTCCCCATGTTTTTCCTGAGGGCCATTCTCGATTCGCCCTACCCTGAGGGGTGAAGGTTATGTTTAAAGGTAATGATAGCCCTGGATTATAGGCTGTCCCAGTATAGGGGCTAAAGCAAAAATGTCTATTCGTGCTAGGCTTACTGTATCCCCTTGTAACTGAAATAAGGTCCCAAGATGAAGTTGGTTTCCAGTAAGCTGCCCCTGTAGTTTCACAACCCCATCGAGCACAAAAGAAGGTCTCGAATCCCCCACATCTAGCAGCCGTGGCTCGGCTTCTACCATCCTTAGGGCAGACATAAAAGTCAGATTGTGCTCACCTACAACGAGCTGTAGGACTAACACAGCCTGGGGCAGTCATCACAGCAGGGTCATTATCATGGAATGTCCCACAAGGGCTTGTCCAAGTAGTTTTAGGACTATGAGGAAATTGATTGCAGTTTGGAATCGTTTGAACCCCTGTACCATTTAACTGGTGTTGGCCAATAGTAGGTATATCCCAAGAATCCAATCCTGCAGCCAGCTGACAGAAGTCAGGAGTGAGTGATGGCCACCAGGAATAGGGAGCATGGTTTGCAGTAACCTTCCAGACCTCCTCCCCTGTTACTGTGAAAATTCGCCAGGTAAGCTTTTTAATAGCATGGGGGCTTTCCTTGGAGATGCAGGAGAGGGGAAGGGGAAAAAGTAGTAAGCAAACGATGAAACAGGGGTTTGGTCTTCCAAGGCTCGCGACGAACAGGTCCTGCCATTGAGATGTCCGTGGCTCCCTTTATTTTTCAAGCTGGAGGCATTTCTGAAAGAAAAAGAGAGAATTTTGTCTCAGGGTTGTGTCCTGGACATAACAGTTATTTTTTCCTTAATCTAGGGAGGCAATCTGTGTAGAGTAAGGCTTAATCAGTCTTTCTGGTAGCCAATGAGCCCCATTTTCCTTGGAGTCATAAATACATCCAGATCCCTTTCCCCAGATTATAACTGGATCAGGACCACTCCATATTCCAGTAATTGGATCTTTCCAAAGGGCCTGCGCATATCCTTGTTTGGTTTCTGGGTGCCAGTGTCGCTCAGCCGCAGATTTTCCAAAAGCGTCCAATGTCAAAAAATTTAATACGAATAGGGCATGAGAAAGCAGAGCTTTGTGGTTTCCCTTAAGGGGAAATAGTGTCTCTTGTGAGCTAAGTTTATTAAGAGTATTTTTTAAAGTTTGATGAGCTCTCTCCACGATACCTTGGCTTTGAGGGTTATAGGATATTCCAGTGATATGTTTAATTCCTAATTGTAAACAAAATTGTCTGAATTTGCTACTAGTATATCCTGGACCATTATCAGTTTTTATACACTTCAGCTGACCTAGCACTGTGAAGAAATGTAACATATGATTGATAACATCTTTGGTGGCTTCTCCACTGTGAGCGGAGGCACAAATAAATCCACTGAAGGTATCTACAGTAACATGTATAAACTTTAATTTGCCAAAAGAAGGAACATGAGTGACATCCATCTGCCATAGTTTTCCAGGTATAAGCCCTCTGGGGCTTACTCCATAATGAGGTTCAGGTAAGAGCATCAGGCAATTTTTACAGTTTTTTACAATTTACCTAGCCTGTTCTCTAGCAATTGAGAACCTTAGTCTCAAAGTTTGAGCATTGAAGTGATGAAGGCGGTGTGCCTCACGAGCGGCTGCTACCTGATCATGTTCCAAGTGAGAAATCAAGATAGAACGTGTAGCAGAATCAGCAAGTTCATTTCCCTGAGCTAGGGGTCCAGGTAGGCCTGTGTGGGCACAAATATGGCCAACATAAAAGGGTAGTGACCTTTGTCGGATTAATTTTTGTAATTCAGAAAACATTTGAAAGGTGGGAGTAATGGGTTGGATTACTGGGACCATTTCTAAAGCCTGTAAAGCCCCTACCACATATCTACTGTCTGAATACAAATTAAAGGAACAATCTTCAAAATTTTTAAAGACAGCAAGGGCAGCATATAGCTCCACCAGCTGAGCTGACTTAAAAGGGGTTGTCATAACATTCTTTTGGCCATTGAGGACATAAGCAGCTTTACCATTACTTGACCCATCTATGAAAAGCACAGGGGAGTCCGGGATGGGCTCCATTTGGGTATTTTTAAGAAAAACAAAAGAAGTGAGGGAGAAGAATTGTAGGAGTTTATTACTGGGCATTTGTGTATCAAGTTTCCCTTCATAGGTGCAGACAAGAATGGCCCAGTCAGCACTACGGGTGCATAACCATTCAAGTTGCTCTTTATCATATGACATAACAATAATATCAGGGTCATGCCCAAAGTATCGAGTGGAGGCTTTTATTCCTAACATTATTGATTGGCAAACCAGGGAAGGATAAGTAGGAAGGATTTTTCTTTTAGTAACAGGAAGATGTACCCACAGTAAAGGTACGGACTCTTGCCAAAGCAGGCCTGTAGGGGCAAAATCTGTAGAAAAAATGATCAAATACAATGGGAGAGTTGGGTCAAAATATCCCATGTGTTGTTGAGTGATGGTTGTTTCAACCTTTTGTAATACCCTCTCTGCCTCCACCATAAGGTATCTAGGGGATTGAGGGTCGGAGTCTCCTTTGAGGATATCCTCAAGGGGGCGTAACTCTCCCTTGGTTATTTTTAAATAGGGTCACAGCCAATTGATATCCCCTAAAAGCTTTTGAAAATCATTGAGACAACGAAGTGTATCTTTTCTAATCTAGATTTTTTGTGTATAGAGGAGGTCTGGGTGTAACTCGAACCCTAAAAACAGGAAGGGGTATTGGGTTTGTATCTTCTCTGGAGCTATATGAAATCCTCGGTCCTGAAGTGTGATAATTATCTTTTGAGCTACATTTTGTGTTTTTTCTTCAGATTTTCCTGCTATTAACAAATCATCCATATAATGTATAATATAAACTTTTGGGTATTAGACCCCCACTGGATCGATAGACTGAGCTACATACTTTTGACATAGCATAGGGGAATTGGCCATTCCTTGGGAGTCATTGCTAGGGGCTGGGGAGCTTGGAGTCTCTGTTTGCTATAGTAAGCTTTTCATCAAATAATGTAAATGCCATATTCATCAGATCTTTGACAGGTTTGAGGACCATTATCTATTAAATGTATCTGAGCCAAACAAATCTAGGCCCAATCTTAAAAATATCTCTAAATTTGGTAACAATAACCAGGCCAATTTGTTCTCTTATAGATATATTAGTCAAATATATCTCTCAGTTTTTTTATTTAAATAGAACATTTTATGCTTTAAACTAGTATCTGAATAGCCAGATGACTAGTATTAACTTGTATTCCTTAACACAAAGGACATGCAGACTCAGACATTCAAAACCAAACATACATGTGGCCACATTTTTCATTCACACCTGTAGAGTAGACAGACATTTTTACAACTATGACCCTTTGGAGTCTCAATGTAACAGCAGAATAGCAAGACAAAGAAATCTGAAACATATTTCATTATTTATATATATATATATATATATATATATATATATATATATATATATATATATATATCTCAAGTCATTTTTTATAAAAACATTATTTTTATCTTAACCAGCAATAATTTGAAACCAAGTCTCTTAAATGATGGCAAGTATTTGTAACCCATTGAACTCAAATGACCAAAACCCATGTAAATTTTTATTTTTCCTGTGGAAACAAAAGCATAATTTTCTCAGTGTCTTGAACTGGTAATTTAACATTTCTTTTTAAGCAATACCAGGACAGAGAAGGGTTAACAAGAGAAACTGCTGGCCGGCAGAAGTAACCTTGAAGTTATCACAGTAAAGGAAGGGAGGGGGAGCAGTGGGCATAGAGCGTGTCCTTGGCTGCCAGTGTTCCTGAAAAAAAGTTTTTGTTAACTCTTCTGACTAAAGTCAGATTCTCTGTTCAGTGTACACACAGTTTTTGTCAATTGCAGGCAGTCCCCATTGCCCTGTCCAAAGCTCCCGTCTTTGCCCGCCTGTACCGAGAGCACGCACCCCCACCCTCGTGAGAGCAGCCAGCTGGCTGCAGTCCTGATAGCAAGAGAGCTAGGGAGGGATGGAGGTAGCCTTTGTTATGCCTCTCTCTCCTCCTCTTCCTCTAGAAAAATAAGGGAGGTTAGTAGACAAAAACAAATAACATTTACACAGACAATCCAAGAACCAGAACATCAGCACTGAGACGACGGCCTCATTCACAGCCAGCAAGCCCCTTTTGCAGTATGCAAGCCCCACCTGGCGGGGGATACCTGTTTATCTCAGTTCAGTCGGGGAGTGGGAGTGGGGGACCCAGTTCCCTCTATTGTGGCTCACACATCCTTTCAGTGGGCTAGGCAAAGGTTTAGTGGAGAAGAAGGGAACTGTCCCATAGCGTCCGTCACAGTCAAGTCAACAATGAGAACAATTAACACATTACACACAAGACCAAGGGCACACGAAAAAACTTTGTCCCAATGAGACAACCAACAAAGCTCCAAGAACAGTGACAGCCTGATGTGCTCTGGGGGGGGGGAGGTTTTGACCCTCCAGGATCAATCACACCAAAAACAATCCAGACTGGAGGATCTCTGTCCTTAATTAAACAGACATCAGGGGCTTCCACATCCCTGTCAGTCAGACATGCACCTTTTTTCTTGGAAGAGAAGAAGAGAGTAAAGTAACAATGATCACAACAAAACATACAAAAAAAACCCACAAAATGGCTCTGACAAATTCCCGGGACAAAATACAAAGTGGTACTTCCTCCCACCGTGGGGGAAGATACCCAAAGATGCTCCTAAACCAAATGGTCACCTCTGAGGTGGCTTTAGGGCTCTGGGACGTCTCCCTTCGCCGCCAGGTTCACTGTCTGGAAACGTCTGTCCCAGTGAGAGCCTGCAAAGTACAAATCGAGCCTGCAAAGTACAAAACAAAAGTAACAAGACAGAGAGACACAGACAAGACAGAGAGCGCTCTTACCGGTAGATGTAATAAACCTCTGGACACTTGGGTGTCAGGCAGGGGGAGTTAGAGAGAAAATCCTCTGCAAGGGCTAGCAAATGTGAAGCACGCCCATCTCCCTCTAATTCCTTTAGAAAATCTTTAATCACACCATAAAAACTAAAAAAGGCATCGGGGACATTTTCCCCGTCTCTGAGTAATTTATTAATATCTTTCCCAACCTTGTTCCAAGTCAAAGGGTGAATTCCTGGTCCATCAATCACTAACCAGGGACACTTCTCCTCCACATATTGAAAGAACTTTACTAAATCCTTTTTTTTAACTCTTAATCCTCTCTCCCGAAGATTCCCTTTCATTTCCTTTAAAAAAATAGCCTCTTTAGATAAATTTTTTTCCATTGATCAATTGGACGACACATTTACCTCAAGACTCTCCCGCGTTGCACGAGTGATGCAGTCCGGGCGTCTCTACCCTAATTCTCTCCCGGGCCACTTTTGTTATCCGTCGTCCGGTAGTTCACCGTGCCTCGAGCCCCACGTTCGGGCGCCACTTGACCCGTCCCGCGGGCCACGTTATTTGATGAGACCAGAGGAGGCACGTCCTGAAAGATCAATGGGGGTGAGAGAGAAAGGAGACCAGGCGGGTAAAGGAAGACAAAGTCAGTCTGAGTTGCGTCAAGGTCTCGTTTATTGCAAGAGGAATCAGGCTTATATATGCTAGGAGCTAGGAGAAGTAGATAAAGGTATGGAAAGTCACTAGGAGGAAGTTAGGGTAAGGTAGGGTTCAGGAAAAGGTGTCTTTGTTCCAGGGCCTGATCAACGGACCATACAGCAAACCATTATGTTTCAGGGAGTAGAACAAAAGGTACATATCGTGGTCTTGTTGAAAAATGGTTGCTATTGAAACTGTTAACGGAAGATTGGGCACACAGCTTTTTCCCATGAGAATCAGTTAGTCTACTTGGCTCCTGACAATATCTAGTTCAACTCTGCTTAGGAAACTGACAAGAACAGTAGATCATCTTCAGTCCAATACACTGTACATGCTGGGAACAGACGCCAGTGCTATTTGCACTTTGTATGACAATGGGAGCGCAATAGTGACTCTTCTTACCAGAAAACAACTCTTGCTCGTAGGACCAGAAACTGCATGTGATTCAACTCCATTTAGGACTGGGAAACAAAAGCTAGCTCGCCTTACAAGAAACACACTCTGCTTTTGAGAAAAGAGCACTCTTCTATTCTACTGTGTTTCCTACGGGGTCCGAACAGTGAGCTTGCTCAGAATAAAAGAACTGTGCTTCCTACACACACGGGCAATATCTAGTTCAACTCTGCTTAGGAAACTGACAAGAACAGTAGATCCTCTTCAGTCCAATACACTGTACATGCTGGGAACAGACACGAGTGCTATTTGCCCTGTGTATGGCAATGGGAGCGCAATAGTGACTCTTCTTACCAGAAAACAATTCTTTCTTGTAGGATCAGAAACTGCATGTGATTCAACTCCATTTAGGACTGGGAAACAAATGCTAGTTCGCCTTACAAGAAACACACTCTGCTTTGGAGAAAAGCGCACTCTTCTACTCTACTGTGTTTCCAATAGGGCCTGAACAGTGAGCTTGCTCAGAACAAAAGAACTGTGCTTCCTACACACACGGGCCATATTTAGTTCAACTCTGCTTAGGAAACTGACAAGAACAGTAGCTCCTCTTCAGTCCAATACACTGTACTTGCTGAAAACAGACGCAAGGGCTATTTGCACTGTGTATGGCAAAAGGAGCATAATAGTGACTTTCCTTACCAGAAAAAAACTCTTGCTCGTAGGACCAGAAACTGGATGTGATTCAACTCCATTTAGGACTGAAAAACAAATGCTAGTTCACCTTAAAACAAACACACTCTGCTTTTGAGAAAAGAGCACTCGTCTACTCTACTGTGTTTCCTATAGGGCCAGAACAGTGAGCTTGCTCAGAACAAAAGAACTGTGCTTCCTGCACAAACGGGCCATATCTAGTTCAACTCTGCTTAGGAAACTGACAAGAACAGTAGCTCCTCTTCAGTCCAATACACTGTACTTGCAGGTCGCAGTCGCGAGTCCTATTTGCACTGTGTATGGCAATGGGAGCGAAATAGTGACTCCTCTTACCAGAAAACAACTCTTGCTCGTAGGACCAGAAACTCATGAGATTCAAATTTGTTTCTGACTGGAAAACAAACACTAGCTAGACTTACAAGAAACACACTCTGCTTTTGAGAAAAGAGCACTCTTCTATTCTACTGTGTTTCCTATGGGGTCCGAACAGTGAGCTTGCTCAGAACAAAAGAACTGTGCTTCCTACACACACGGGCCATATCTAGTTCAACTCTGCTTAGGAAACTGACAAGAACAGTAGATCCTCTTCAGTGCAATACACTGTACATGCTGGGAACAGACGCGAGTGCTATTTGCCCTGTGTATGGCAATGGGAGTGCAATAGTGACTCTTCTTACGAGAAAACAACTCTTGCTTGTAGGAACAGAAACTGCATGTGATTCAACTCCATTTAGGACTTGGAAACAAACGCTAGTTCGCCTTAGAAGAAACACACTCTGCTTTGGAGAAAAGAGCACTCTTCTACTCTACTGTGTTTCCTATAGGGCCAGAACAGTGAGCTTGCTCAGAACAAAAGAACTGTGCATCCTACACACACGGGCCATATCTAGTTCAACTCTGCTTAGGAAACTGACAAGAGCAGTAGCTCCTCTTCAGTCCAATACACTGTACTTGCTGGGAACAGACGCGAGTGCTATTTGCACTGTGTTTGGCAAAGGGAGCACAATAGTGACTTTCCTTTCCAGAAAACAACTCTTGCTCGTAGGACTAGAAACTGCAAGTGATTCAACTCCATTTAGGACTGGGAAACAAACGCAAGCTCGCCTTACAAAAAACACACTCTGCTTTTGAGAAAAGAGCACTCTTCTACTCTAGTGTGTTTCCTATAGGCCAGAAGAGTGAGCTCGCTCAGAACAAAAGAACTGTGCTTCCTACACACACGGGCCATATCTAGTTCAACTCTGCTTAGGAAACTGACAAGAACAGTAGATCCTCTTCAGTCCAATACACTTTACATGCTGGGAACAGACGCCAGTGCTATTTGCCCTGTCTATGACAATGGGAGCACAATAGTGACTCTTCTTACCATAAAACAACTCTAGCTCATAGGAACAGAAACAGCATATGATTGAACTCAATTTAGGACTGGGAAACAAACGCTTGCTTGCCTTACAAGAAACACATTCTGCTTTTGAGAAAAGAGCACTCTTCTACTCTCCTGTGTTTCCTATAGGGCCAGAAGAGTGAGCTTACTCAGAACAAAAGAAGTGTACTTCCTGCACAAACGGGCCATATCTAGTTCAACTTTGCTTAGGAAACTGAAAAGAACAGTAGATTGTCTTCAGTCCAACACACAGTACATCCTGGGAACAGACGCGAGTGCTATTTGCCCTGTGTATGACAAAGGGAGCACAATAGTGACTCTTCTTACTAGAAAACAACTCTTGCTCGTAGGACCAGAAACTGCATGTGATTCAACTCCATTTAGGACTGGGAAACAAAAGCTAGCTCGCCTTACAAGAAACACACTCTGCTTTTGAGAAAAGAGCACTCATCTACTCTACTTTGTTTCCTATAGGTCCAAAACAGTTAGCTTGCTCAGAACAAAAGAACTGTGCTTCCTACACACACGGGCCATATCTAGTTCAACTCTGCTTAGGAAACTGACAAGAACAGTAGCTCCTCTTCAGTCCAATACACTGTACTTGCAGGTCGCAGACGGGAGTCCTATTTGCACTGTGTATGGCAATGGGAGCAAAATAGTGACTTCTCTTACCAGAAAACAACTCTTGCTCGTAGGACCAGAAACTCATGAGATTTAAATCTGTTTCTGACGGGGAAACAAACACTAGCTAGCCTTACAAGAAACACACTCTGCTTTTGAGAAAAGAGCACTCTTCTATTCTACTGTGTTTCCTATGGGGTCCGAACTGTGAGCTTGCTCAGAACAAAAGAACTGTGCTTCCTACACACATGGGCCATATCTAGTTCAACTATGCTTAGGTAACTGACATGAACAGTAGATCCTCTTTAGTGCAATACACTGTACATGCTGGGAAGAGACGCGAGTGCTATATTCCCTGTGTAAGGCAATGGGAGCGCAATAGTGACTCTTCTTACCAGAAAACAACTCTTTCTTGTAGGATCAGAAACTGCATGTGATTCAACTCCATTTAGTACTGGGAAACAAACGCAAGTTCGCCTTACACGAAACACACTCTGCTTTGGAGAAAAGCGCACTCTTCTACTCTACTGTGTTTCCAATAAGGCCTGAACAGTGAGCTTGCTCAGAACAAAAGAACTGTGCTTCCTACACACACGGGCCATATTTAGTTCAACTCTGCTTAGGAAACTGACAAGAACAGTAGCTCCTCTTCAGTCCAATACACTGTACTTGCTGAGAACAGACGCAAGTGCTATTTGCACTGTGTATGGCAAAAGGAGCACAATAGTGACTTTCCTTACCAGAAAACAACTCTTGCTCGTAGGACCAGAAACTGCGTGTGATTCAACTCCATTTAGGACTGAAAAACAAATGCTAGTTCACCTTAAAACAAACACACTCTGCTTTTGAGAAAAGAGCACTCGTCAACTCTACTGTGTTTCCTATAGGGCCAGAACAGTGAGCTTGCTCAGAACAAAAGAACTGTGCTTCCTGCACAAACGGGCCATATCTAGTTCAACTCTGCTTAGGAAACTGACAAGAACAGTAGCTCCTCTTCAGTCTAATACACTGTACTTGCAGGTCGCAGTCGCGAGTCCTATTTGCACTGTGTATGGCAATGGGAGCGAAATAGTGACTCCTCTTACCAGAAAACAACTATTGCTCGTAGGACCAGAAACTCATGAGATTCAAATCTGTTTCTGACTGGGAAACAAACACTAGCTAGACTTACAAGAAACACACTCTGCTTTTGAGAAAAGAGCACTCTTCTATTCTACTGTGTTTCCTATGGGGTCCGAACAGTGAGCTTGCTCAGAACAAAAGAACTGTGCTTCCTACACACACGGGCCATATCTAGTTCAACTCTGCTTAGGAAACTAACAAGAACAGTAGATCCTCTTCAGTGCAATACACTGTACATGCTGGGAACAGACGCGAGTGCTATTTGCCCTGTGTATGGCAATGGGAGCACAATAGTGACTCTTCTTACCAGAAAACAACTCTTGCTTGTAGGACCAGAAACTGCATGTGATTGAACTCCATTTAGGACTTGGAAACAAACGCTAGTTCGCCTTAGAAGAAACACACTCTGCTTTGGAGAAAAGAGCACTCTTCTACTCTACTGTGTTTCCTACAGGGCTAGAACAGTGAGCTTGCTCAGAACAAAAGAACTGTGCTTCCTACACACACGGGCCATATCTAGTTCAACTCTGCTTAGGAAACGGACAAGAACAGTAGCTCCTCTTCTGTCCAATACACTGTACTTGCAAAGAACTCTAGCGAGTGTTGTTTGCACTGTGTATGGCAATAGGAGCGCAATAGTGACTCTTCTTTCCAGAAAACAACTCTTGCTCATAGGACAAGTAACTGCATATAATTCAACTCCATTTTGGACTGGGAAACAAACGCTAGCTCGCCTCACAAGAAACACACTCTGCTTTTGAGAAAAGAGCACTCTTCTACTCTACTGTGTTTCCTATAGGCCAGAAGAGTGAGCTTGCTCAGAACAAAAGAACTGTGCTTCCTACACACACGGGCCATATCTAGTTCAACTCTGCTTAGGAAACTGACAAGAGCAGTAGCTCCTCTTCAGTCCAATACACTGTACTTGCTGGGAACAGACGCGAGTGCTATTTGAACTGTGTTTGGCAAAAGGAGCACAATAGTGATTTTCCTTTACAGAAAACAACTCTTGCTCGTAGGACCAGAAACTGCATGTGATTCAACTCCATTTAGGACTGGGAAACAAACGCAAGCTCGCCTTACAAAAAACGCACTCTGCTTTTGAGAAAAGAGCACTCTTCTACTCTAGTGTGTTTCCTATAGGCCAGAAGAGTGAGCTCGCTCAGAACAAAAGAACACTGCTTCCTACACACACGGGCCATATCTAGTTCAACTCTGCTTAGGAAACTGACAAGAACAGTAGATCCTCTTCAGTCCAATACACTTTACATCCTGGGAACAGACGCCAGTGCTATTTGCCCTGTGTATGACAATGGGAGCACAATAGTGACTCTTCTTACCATAAAACAACTCTAGCTCATAGGAACAGAAACAGCATATGATTGAACTCAATTTAGGACTGGGAAACAAACGCTTGCTCGCCTTACAAGAAACACATTCTGCTTTTGAGAAAAGAGCACTCCTCTACTCTCCTGTGTTTCCTATAGGGCCAGAAGAGTGAGCTTGCTCAGAACAAAAGAAGTGTACTTCCTGCACACACGGGCCATATCTAGTTCAACTTTGCTTAGGAAACTGACAAGAACAGTAGATGGTCTTCAGTCCAACACACTGTACATCCTGGGAACAGACGCGAGTGCTATTTGCCCTGTGTATGACAAAGGGAGCACAATAGTGACTCTTCTTACTAGAAAACAACTCTTGCTCGTAGGACCAGAAACTGCATGTGATTCAACTCCATTTAGGACTGGGAAACAAAAGCTAGCTCGCCTTACAAGAAACACACTCTGCTTTTGAGAAAAGAGCACTCATCTACTCTACTTTGTTTCCTATAGGTCCAAAACAGTTAGCTTGCTCAGAACAAAAGAACTGTGCTTCCTACACACACGGGCCATATCTAGTTCAACTCTGCTTAGGAAACTGACAAGAACAGTAGCTCCTCTTCAGTCCAATACACTGTACTTGCAGGTCGCAGACGGGAGTCCTATTTGCACTGTGTATGGCAATGGGAGCAAAATAGTGACTTCTCTTACCAGAAAACAACTCTTGCTCGTAGGACCAGAAACTCATGAGATTTAAATCTGTTTCTGACGGGGAAACAAACACTAGCTAGCCTTACAAGAAACACACTCTGCTTTTGAGAAAAGAGCACTCTTCTATTCTACTGTGTTTCCTATGGGGTCCGAACTGTGAGCTTGCTCAGAACAAAAGAACTGTGCTTCCTACACACATGGGCCATATCTAGTTCAACTATGCTTAGGTAACTGACATGAACAGTAGATCCTCTTTAGTGCAATACACTGTACATGCTGGGAAGAGACGCGAGTGCTATATTCCCTGTGTAAGGCAATGGGAGCGCAATAGTGACTCTTCTTACCAGAAAACAACTCTTTCTTGTAGGATCAGAAACTGCATGTGATTCAACTCCATTTAGTACTGGGAAACAAACGCAAGTTCGCCTTACACGAAACACACTCTGCTTTGGAGAAAAGCGCACTCTTCTACTCTACTGTGTTTCCAATAAGGCCTGAACAGTGAGCTTGCTCAGAACAAAAGAACTGTGCTTCCTACACACACGGGCCATATTTAGTTCAACTCTGCTTAGGAAACTGACAAGAACAGTAGCTCCTCTTCAGTCCAATACACTGTACTTGCTGAGAACAGACGCAAGTGCTATTTGCACTGTGTATGGCAAAAGGAGCACAATAGTGACTTTCCTTACCAGAAAACAACTCTTGCTCGTAGGACCAGAAACTGCGTGTGATTCAACTCCATTTAGGACTGAAAAACAAATGCTAGTTCACCTTAAAACAAACACACTCTGCTTTTGAGAAAAGAGCACTCGTCAACTCTACTGTGTTTCCTATAGGGCCAGAACAGTGAGCTTGCTCAGAACAAAAGAACTGTGCTTCCTGCACAAACGGGCCATATCTAGTTCAACTCTGCTTAGGAAACTGACAAGAACAGTAGCTCCTCTTCAGTCTAATACACTGTACTTGCAGGTCGCAGTCGCGAGTCCTATTTGCACTGTGTATGGCAATGGGAGCGAAATAGTGACTCCTCTTACCAGAAAACAACTATTGCTCGTAGGACCAGAAACTCATGAGATTCAAATCTGTTTCTGACTGGGAAACAAACACTAGCTAGACTTACAAGAAACACACTCTGCTTTTGAGAAAAGAGCACTCTTCTATTCTACTGTGTTTCCTATGGGGTCCGAACAGTGAGCTTGCTCAGAACAAAAGAACTGTGCTTCCTACACACACGGGCCATATCTAGTTCAACTCTGCTTAGGAAACTAACAAGAACAGTAGATCCTCTTCAGTGCAATACACTGTACATGCTGGGAACAGACGCGAGTGCTATTTGCCCTGTGTATGGCAATGGGAGCACAATAGTGACTCTTCTTACCAGAAAACAACTCTTGCTTGTAGGACCAGAAACTGCATGTGATTGAACTCCATTTAGGACTTGGAAACAAACGCTAGTTCGCCTTAGAAGAAACACACTCTGCTTTGGAGAAAAGAGCACTCTTCTACTCTACTGTGTTTCCTACAGGGCTAGAACAGTGAGCTTGCTCAGAACAAAAGAACTGTGCTTCCTACACACACGGGCCATATCTAGTTCAACTCTGCTTAGGAAACGGACAAGAACAGTAGCTCCTCTTCTGTCCAATACACTGTACTTGCAAAGAACTCTAGCGAGTGTTGTTTGCACTGTGTATGGCAATAGGAGCGCAATAGTGACTCTTCTTTCCAGAAAACAACTCTTGCTCATAGGACAAGTAACTGCATATAATTCAACTCCATTTTGGACTGGGAAACAAACGCTAGCTCGCCTCACAAGAAACACACTCTGCTTTTGAGAAAAGAGCACTCTTCTACTCTACTGTGTTTCCTATAGGCCAGAAGAGTGAGCTTGCTCAGAACAAAAGAACTGTGCTTCCTACACACACGGGCCATATCTAGTTCAACTCTGCTTAGGAAACTGACAAGAGCAGTAGCTCCTCTTCAGTCCAATACACTGTACTTGCTGGGAACAGACGCGAGTGCTATTTGAACTGTGTTTGGCAAAAGGAGCACAATAGTGATTTTCCTTTACAGAAAACAACTCTTGCTCGTAGGACCAGAAACTGCATGTGATTCAACTCCATTTAGGACTGGGAAACAAACGCAAGCTCGCCTTACAAAAAACGCACTCTGCTTTTGAGAAAAGAGCACTCTTCTACTCTAGTGTGTTTCCTATAGGCCAGAAGAGTGAGCTCGCTCAGAACAAAAGAACACTGCTTCCTACACACACGGGCCATATCTAGTTCAACTCTGCTTAGGAAACTGACAAGAACAGTAGATCCTCTTCAGTCCAATACACTTTACATCCTGGGAACAGACGCCAGTGCTATTTGCCCTGTGTATGACAATGGGAGCACAATAGTGACTCTTCTTACCATAAAACAACTCTAGCTCATAGGAACAGAAACAGCATATGATTGAACTCAATTTAGGACTGGGAAACAAACGCTTGCTCGCCTTACAAGAAACACATTCTGCTTTTGAGAAAAGAGCACTCCTCTACTCTCCTGTGTTTCCTATAGGGCCAGAAGAGTGAGCTTGCTCAGAACAAAAGAAGTGTACTTCCTGCACACACGGGCCATATCTAGTTCAACTTTGCTTAGGAAACTGACAAGAACAGTAGATGGTCTTCAGTCCAACACACTGTACATCCTGGGAACAGACGCGAGTGCTATTTGCCCTGTGTATGACAAAGGGAACACAATAGTGACTCTTCTTACTAGAAAACAACTCTTGCTCGTAGGACCAGAAACTGCATGTGATTCAACTCCATTTAGGACTGAAAAACAAATGCTAGTTCACCTTAAAACAAACACACTCTGCTTTTGAGAAAAGAGCACTCGTCTACTCTACTGTGTTTTCTATAGGGCTAGAACAGTGAGCTTGCTCAGAACAAAAGAACAGTGCTTCCTGCACAAACGGGCCAAATCTAGTTCAACATTGCTTAGGAAACTGACAAGAACAGTAGCTCCTCTTCAGTCCAATACACTGGACTTGCAGGTCGCAGTCGCGAGTCCTATTTGCACTGTGTATGGCAATGGGAGCGAAATAGTGACTCCTCTTACCAGAAAACAACTCTTGCTCATAGGACCAGAAACTCATGAGATTCAAATCTGTTTCTGACTGGGAAACAAACACTAGCTAGACTTACAAGAAACACACTCTGCTTTGGAGAAAAGAGCACTCTTCTATTCTACTGTGTTTCCTATGGGGTCCGAACAGTGAGCTTGCTCAGAACAAAAGAACTGTGCTTCCTACACACACGGGCCATATCTAGTTCAACTCTGCTTAGGAAACTGACAAGAACAGTAGATCCTCTTCAGTGCAATACACTGTACATGCTGGGAACAGACGCGAGTGCTATTTGCCCTGTGTATGACAATGGGAGCGCAATAGTGACTCTTCTTACCAGAAAACAACTCTTGCTTGTAGGACCAGAAACTGCATGTGATTCAACTCCATTTAGGACTTGGAAACAAACGCTAGTTCGCCTCACAAGAAACACACTCTGCTTTTGAGAAAAGAGCACTCTTCTACTCTACTGTGTTTCCTATAGGCCAGAAGAGTGAGCTCGCTCAGAACAAAAGAACTGTGCTTCCTACACACACGGGCCATATCTAGTTCAACTCTGCTTAGGAAACTGACAAGAACAGTAGATCCTCTTCAGTCCAATACACTTTACATGCTGGGAACAGACGCCAGTGCTATTTGCCCTGTGTATGACAATGGGAGCACAATAGTGACTCTTCTTACCATAAAACAACTCTAGCTCATAGGAACAGAAACAGCGTATGATTGAACTCAATTTAGGACTGGGAAACAAACGCTTGCTCGCCTTACAAAAAACACATTCTGCTTTTGAGAAAAGAGCACTCTTCTACTCTCCTGTGTTTCCTATAGGGCCAGAAGAGTGAGCTTGCTCAGAACAAAAGAAGTGTACTTCCTGCACACACGGGCCATATCTAGTTCAACTTTGCTTAGGAAACTGACAAGAACAGTAGATCGTCTTCAGTCCAACACACTGTACATCCTGGGAACAGACGCGAGTGCTATTTGCCCTGTGTATGACAAAGGGAGCACAATAGTGACTCTTCTTACTAGAAAACAACTCTTGCTCGTAGGACCAGAAACTGCATGTGATTCAACTCCATTAATGACTGGGAAACAAAAGCTAGCTCGCCTTACAAGAAACACACTCTGCTTTTGAGAAAAGCGCACTCTTCTACTCTACTTTGTTTCCTACAGGGCCAATACAGTGAGCTTGCTCAGAACAAAAGAACTGTGCATCCTACACACACGGGCCATATCTAGTTCAACTCTGCTTAGGAAACTGACAAGAACAGTTGCTCCTCTTCAGTCCAATACACTGTACTTGCAGGTCGCAGACGGGAGTCCTATTTGCACTGTGTATGGCAATGAGAGCGAAATAGTGACTCCTCTTACCAGAAAACAACTCTTGCTCGTAGGACCAGAAACTCATGAGATTCAAATCTGTTTCTGACTGGGAAACAAATACTAGCTAGCCTTACAAGAAACACACTCTGCTTTGGAGAAAAGAGCACTCTTCTATTCTACTGTGTTTCCTATGGGGTCCGAACTGTGAGCTTCCTCAGAACAAAAGAACTGTGCTTCCTACACACACGGGCCATATCTAGTTCAACTCTGCTTAGGTAACTGAGAAGAACAGTAGATCCTCTTTAGTGCAATACACTGTACATGCTGGGAACAGACGCGAGTGCTATATTCCCTGTGTATGGCAATGGGAGCACAATAGTGACTCTTCTTACCAGAAAACAACTCTTGCTTGTAGGACCAGAAACTGCATGTGATTCAACTCCATTTAGTACTTGAAAACAAACGCTAGTTCGCCTTAGAAGAAACACACTCTGCGTTGGAGAAAAGAGCACTCTTCTACTCTACTGTGTTTCCTACAGGGCTAGAACAGTGAGCTTGCTCAGAACAAAAGAACTGTGCTTCCTACACACACGGGCCATATCTAGTTCAACTCTGCTTAGGAAACGGACAAGAACAGTAGCTCCTCTTCTGTCCAATACACTGTACTTGCAAAGAACTGTAGCGAGTGTTGGTTGCACTGTGTATGGCAATAGGAGCGCAATAGTGACTCTTATTACCAAAAAACAACTCTTGCTCATAGGACAAGTAACTGCATATAATTCAACTACATTTTGGACTGGGAAACAAACGATAGCTCGCCTCACAAGAAACACACTCTGCTTTTGAGAAAAGAGCACTCTTCTACTCTACTGTGTTTCCTATAGGCCAGAAGAGTGAGCTTGCTCAGAACAAAAGAACTGTGCTTCCTACACACACGGGCCATATCTAGTTCAACTCTGCTTAGGAAAGTGACAAGAGCAGTAGCTCCTCTTCAGTCCAATACACTGTACTTGTTGGGAGCAGACGCGCGTGCTATTTGCACTGTGTTTGGCAAAGGGAGCACAATAGTGACTTTCCTTTCCAGAAAACAACTCTTGCTCGTAGGACTAGAAACTGCATGTGATTCAACTCCATTTAGGACTGGGAAACAAACGCAAGCTCGCCTTACAAGAAACACACTCTGCTTTTGAGAAAAGAGCACTCTTCTACTCTACTTTGTTTCCTATAGGGCCAAAACAGTGAGCGTGCTCAGAACAAAAGAACTGTGCTTCCTACACACACGGGTCATATCTAGTTCAACTCTGCTTAGGAAACTGACAAGAACAGTAGCTCCTCTTCAGTCCAATACACTGTACTTGCAGGTCGCAGACGGGAGTCCTATTTGCACTCTGTATGGCAATGGGAGCGAAATAGTGACTCCTCTTACCAGAAAACAACTCTTGCTCGTAGGACCAGAAACTCATGAGATTCAAATCTGTTTCTGACTTGGAAACAAATACTAGCTAGCCTTACAAGAAACACACTCTGCTTTGGAGAAAAGAGCACTCTTCTATTCTACTGTGTTTCCTATGGGGTCCGAACTGTGAGCTTGCTCAGAACAAAAGAACTGTGCTTCCTACACACACGGGCCATATCTAGTTCAACTCTGCCTAGGTAACTGACAAGAACAGTAGATCCTCTTTAGTGCAATACACTGTACATGCTGGGAACAGAAGCGAGTGCTATATTTCCTGTGTATGGCAATGGGAGCGCAATAGTGACTCTTCTTACCAGAAAACAACTCTTGCTTGTAGGACAAGAAACTGCATGTGATTCAACTCCATTTAGGACTTGGAAACAAACGCTAGTTCGCCTTAGAAGAAACACACTCTTCTTTGGAGAAAAGAGCACTCTTCTACTCTACTGTGTTTCCTACAGGGCTAGAACAGTGAGCTTGCTCAGAACAAAAGAACTGTGCTTCCTACACACACTGGCCATATCTAGTTCAACTCTGCTTAGGAAATGGACAAGAACAGTAGCTCCTCTTCTGTCCAATACACTGTACTTGCAAAGAACTGTAGCGAGTGTTGTTTGCACTGTGTATGGCAATAGGAGCACAATAGAGACTCTTCTTACCAGAAAACAACTCTTGGTCGTAGGACAAGTAACTGCATATAATTCAACTCCATTTTGGACTGGGAAACAAACGCTAGCTTGCCTCACAAGAAACACACTCTGCTTTTGAGAAAAGAGCACTCTTCTACTCTACTGTGTTTCCTATAGGCCAGAAGAGTGAGCTTGCTCAGAACAAAAGAACTGTGCTTTATTACACACACGGGCCATATCTAGTTCAACTCTGCTTAGGAAACTGACAAGAACAGTAGATCCTCTTCAGTCCAATACACTTTACAGGCTGGGAACAGACGCCAGTGCTATTTGCCCTGTGTATGACAATGGGAGCGCAATAGTGACTCTTCTTACCATAAAACAACTCCTGCTCGTAGGAACAGGAACTGCATGTGATTGAACTCCATTTAGGAGTGGGAAATAAACGCTAGCTCGCCTTACAAGAAACACATTCTGCTTTTGAGAAAAGAGCACTCTTTACTCTACTATGTTTCCAATAGGGCCAGAAGAGTGAGGTTGCTCAGAACAAAAGAAGTGTACTTCCTACACACACGGGCCATATCTAGTTCAACTTTGCTTAGGAAACTGACAAGAACAGTAGATCCTCTTTAGTGCAATACACTGTACATGCTGGGAACATACGCGGGTGCTATATTCCCTGTGTATGGCAATGGGAGCGCAATAGTGACTCTTCTTACCAGAAAACAACTCTTGCTTGTAGGACCAGAAACTGCATGTGATTCAACTCCATTTAGGACTTGGAAACAAACGCTAGTTCGCCTTAGAAGAAACACACTCTGCTTTGGAGAAAAGAGCACTCTTCTACTCTACTGTGTTTCCTACAGGGCTAGAAGAGTGAGCTTGCTCAGAACAAAAGAACTGTGCATCCTACACACGGGCCATATCTAGTTCAACTCTGCTTAGGAAATGGACAAGAACAGTAGCTCCTCTTCTGTCCAATACACTGTACTTGCAAAGAACTGTAGCGAGTGTTGTTTGCACTGTGTATGGCAAAAGGAGCACAATAGAGACTCTTCTTACCAGAAAACAACTCTTGCTCATAGGACAAGTAACTGCATTTAATTCAACTGCATTTTGGACTGGGAAACAAACGCTAGCTTGCCTCACAAGAAACACACTCTGCTTTTGAGAAAAGAGCACTCTTCTACTCTACTGTGTTTCCTATAGGCCAGAAGAGTGAGCTTGCTCAGAACAAAAGAACTGTGCTTCCTACACACACGGGCCATATCTAGTTCAACTCTGCTTAGGAAACTGACAAGAACAGTAGATCCTCTTCAGTCCAATACACTTTACAGGCTGGGAACAGACGCCAGTGCTATATGCCCTGTGTATGACAATGGGAGCGCAATAGTGACTCTTCTTACCATAAAACAACTCTTGCTCGTAGGAACAGGAACTGCATGTGATTCAACTCCATTTAGGACTGGGAAACAAACGCTAGCTCGCCTTACAAGAAACACATTCTGCTTTTGAGAAAAGAGCACTCTTTACTCTACTGTGTTTCCAATAGGGCCAGAAGAGTGAGGTTGCTCAGAACAAAAGAAGTGTACTTCCTACACACACGGGCCATATCTAGTTCAACTTTGCTTAGGAAACTGACAAGAACAGTAGATCCTCTTCAGTGCAATACACTGTACATCCTGGGAACAGACGCGAGTCCTATTTGCCCTGTGTATGGCAATGGTAGCACAATAGTGACTCTTCTTACTAGAAAACAACTCTTGCTTTTAGGACAAGAAACTGCATGTGATTCAACTAAATTTAGGACTGGGAAACAAACGCTAGCTCGCCTTACGAGAAACACACTCTGCTTTTGAGAAAAGAGCACTCGTCTATTCTACTGTGTTTCCTATAGGGCCAAAACAGTGAGCTTGCTCAGAACAAAAGAACTGTGCTTCCTGCACACACGGGCCATATCTAGTTCAACTCTGCGTAGGAAACTGACAAGAACAGTAGCTCTTCTTCTGTCCAATACTCTGTACTTGCAAAGAACAGACGCCTGTGCTATTTGCGCTGTGTATGGCAAAGGGAGTGAAATAGTGACTCTTCTTACCAGAAAACCACTCTTGCTCGTAGGACCAGAAACTGCATGGGATTCAACTCCGTTTCTGACTGGGAAATAAACCCCTCGCTAGCCTTACTAGAAACACACTCTGCTTTTGAGAAAAGAGCACTCTTCTACTCTACTGTGTTTACTATGGGGTCCGAAAATTGAGCTTGCTCAGAACAAAAGAACTGTGCTTCACAAGCACGGGCCATATCTAGTTCAACTCTGCTTAGGAAACTGACAAGAACAGTAGCTCCTCTTCTGTCCAATACACTGTACTTGCTGGGAACAGACGCCAGTGCTATTTGCCCTGGGTATGGCAATGTTAGCACAATAGTGACTCTTCTTACCAGAAAACAACTCTTACTCGTAGGACCAGAAACTGCATGTGATTCAACTCCATTGTGGACTGGGAAACAAAAGCTAGCTCGCCTTATAACAAACATACTCTGCTTTTGAGAAAAGAGCACTCTTCTATTCTACTGTGTTTCCTATGGGGTCCAAACAGTGAGCTTGCTCAGAAAAAAAGAACTGTGCTTCCTACACACACGGGCCATATCTAGTTCAACTCTGCTTAGGAAACTGACAATAACAGTAGATCATCTTCAGTCCAATACACTGTTCATGCTGGGAACAGACACCAGTGCTATTTGCCCTGTGTATGACAACAGGAGCGCATTAGTGACTCTTCTTATCAGAAAACAACTCTTGCTCGTAGGACCAGAAACTGCATGTGATTGAACTCGATTTAGGCCTGGGAAACAAACGCTAGCTCGCTTTACAAGAAACACACTCTGCTTTTGAGAAAAGAGCACTCTTCTATTCTACTGTGTTTCCTATGGGATCCGAAAAGTGAGCTTGCTCACAACAAAAGAACTGTGCTTCCTACACACATGGGCCATATCTAGTTCAACTCTGCTTAGGAAACTGACAAGAACAGTAGATCCTCTTCAGTCCAATACACTGTACTTGCTGGGAACAGACGTGAGTGCTATTTGCCCTGTGTATGGCAAAGGGAGCACAATAGTGACTCTTCTTACCAGAAAACAACTCTTGCTCGTAGGACCAGAAACTGCATGTGATTCAACTCCATTTAGGACTGGGAAAAAAAAGCTAGCTCGCCTTACAAGAAACACACTCTGCTTTTGAGAAAAGAGCACTCTTCTACTCTACTGTGTTTCCTATGGGGTCTGAACAGTGAGCTTGCTCAGAACAAAAGAACTGTGCTTCCTGCACACATGGGCCATATCTAGTTCAACTCTGCTTAGGAAACTGACAAGAACAGTAGCTCTTCTTCTGTCCAATACTCTGTACTTGCAAACAACAGTAGCGAGTCTTGTTTGCACTGTGTATGGCAAAAGGATTGCAATAGTGACTCTTCTTACCAGAAAACAACTCTTGCTCATAGGACCAGAAACTGCATGTAATTCAACTCCATTTAGGACTGGGAAACAAACGCCAGCTTGCCTTACAAGAAACAAACTCTGCTTCTGAGAAAAGAGCACACTTCTACTCTTCTGTGTTTCCTATAGGGCCAGAACAATAAGCTTGCTCAGAACAAAAGAACTGTGCTTCCTACACACACAGGCCATATGTAGTTCAACTCTGCTTAGGAAACTGACAAGAACAGTAGCTCCTCTTCAGTCCAATACACTGTACTTGCTGGGAACAGACGTGAGTGCTATTTGCACTGTTTATGGCAAAGGGAGCACAATAGTGACTTTCCTTACAAGAAAACATCCCTTGCTCGTAGGACCATAAACTGCATGTGATTCAACTCCATTTTGGACTGGCAAACAAACGCTAGATCGCCTTACAAGAAACACACTCTGCTTTTGAGAAAAGAGCACTCTTCTATTCTACTGTGTTTCCTATGGTGTCTGAACAGTGAGCTTGCTCAGAACAAAAGAACTGTGCTTCCTACACACACAGGCCATATCTAGTTCAACTCTCCTTAGGAAACTGACAAGAACAGTAGCTCCTCTTCTGTCCAATACACTGTACTTGCAAAGAACAGTAGCAAGTGTTGTTTGCACTGTGTATAGAAATAGGAGCGCAATAGTGACTCTACTTACCAGAAAACAACTCTTGCTCATAAGACAAGAAACTGCATGCAATTCAACTCCATTTAAGACTGGTAAACAAACGCTAGCTCGCCTTACAAGAAACACACACTGCTTTTGAGAAAAGAGCACTCTTCTATTCTACTGTGTTTCCTATGGTGTCCGAACAGTGAGCTTGCTCAGAACAAAAGAACTGTGCTTCCTACACAAACGGGCCATATCTACTTCAACTCTGCTTAGGAAACTGACAAGAACAGTAGCTCCTCTTCAGTCCAATACACTGTACATGCTGGGAAGAGACGCCAGTGCTATTTGCCCTGTGTATGACAATGGGAGGGCAATAGTGACTCTTCTTACCAGAAAACAACTCTTGCTCGTAGGACCAGAAACTGCATGTGATTCAACTCCATTTAGGACTTGGAAACAAACGCAAGCTCGCCTTACAAGAAACACACTCTGCTTTTGAGAAAAGAGCACTCTTCTACTCTACTGTGTTTCCTATAGGCCAGAACAGTGAGCTAGCTCAGAAAAAAAGAACTGTGCTTCCTACACACACGGGCCATATCTAGTTCAACTCTGCTTAGGAAACTGACAAGAACAGTAGATCCTCTTCAGTCCAAAACACTTTACATGCTGGGAACAGACGTCAGTGCTATTTGCCCTGTGTATGACAATGGGAGCGCAATAGTGACTCTACTTACGATAAAACAACTCTTGCTTGTAGGACCAGAAACTACATGTAATTGAACTCATTTAGGACTGAGAAACAAACGCTAGCTCGCCTTACAAGAAACACATTCTGCTTTTGAGAAAAGAGCACTCTTCTACTCTACTGTGTTTCCTATAGGGCCAGAACAGTGAGCTTGCTCAGAACAAAAGAAGTGTACTTCTAACACACACGAGCCATATCTAGTTCAACTCTGCTTAGGAAACTGACAAAAACAGTAGCTCCTTTTCAGTCCAATACACTGTACTTGCTGAGAACAGACGCAAGTGCTATTTGTACTGTGTATGGCAAAAGGAGCACAATAGTGACTTTCCTTTCCAGAAAACATCCCTTGCTCGTAGGATCAGAAACTGCATGTGATTCAACTCCATTTAGGACTGGGAAACAAACGCTAGCTCGCCTTACACTAAACACACTCTGCTTTGGAGAAAAGAGCACTCTTCTACTCTACTGTGTTTCCTATAGGGCCAGAACAGTGAGCTTGCTCAGAACAAAAGTACTGTGCTTCCTACACAAACGGGCCATATCTAGTTCAACTCTGCTTAGGAAACTGACAAGAACAGTAGCTCCTCTTCAGTCCAATACACTGTACTTGCAGGTCGCAGACACGAATCCTATTTGCAGTGTGTATGGCAATGGGAGCGAAATAGTGACTCCTTTTACCAGAAAACAACTCTTGCTCGTAGGACCAGAAACGGCATGTGATTCAACTCCATTTAGGACTGGGAAACAAAAGCTAGCTCGCCTTACAAGAAAAACTCTCTGCTTTTGAGAAAAGAGCACTCTTCTTCTCTACTGTGTTTCCTGTAGGGCCAAAACAGTGAGCTTGCTCAGAACAAAAGAACTGTGCTTCCTACACACACGGGCCATATCTAGTTCAACTCTGCTTAGGAAACTGACAAGAACAGTAGTTCCTCTTCAGTCCAATACACTGTACTTGCTGGGAACAGATGCGAGTGCTATTTGCCCTGTGTATAGCAAAGGGAGCACAATAGTGACTCTTCTTACCAGAAAACACCTCTTGCTCGTAGGACCAGAAACTGCATGGGATTCAACTCCATTTAGGACTGGGAAAAAAACGCTAGCTAGCCTTACAAGAAACACACTCTGCTTTTGAGAAAAGAGCACTCTTCTACTCTACTGTGTTTCCTATGGGGTCCGAACAGTGAGCTTGCTCAGAACAAAAGAACTGTGCTTCCTCCACACACGGGCCATATCTAGTTCAACTCTGCTTAGGAAACTGACAAGAACAGTAGCTCCTCTTCTGTCCAATACACTGTACTTGCTGGGAAAAGACGCGAGTGCTATTTGAACTGTATATGGCAAAGGGAGCGCAATAGTGACTTTCCTTACCAGAAAACATCCCTTGCTCGTAGGACCAAAAACAGCATGTGATTCAACTCCATTTAGGACTGGGAAACAAATGCTAGCTCACCTTACAAGAAACACACTCTGCTTTTGAGAAAAGAGCACTCTTCTACTCTACTGTGTTTCCTATAGGGCCAGAACAGTGAGCTTGCTCAGAACAAAAGAACTGTGCTTCCTACACACACAGGCCATATCTAGTTCAACTCTGCTTAGGAAACTGACAAGAACAGTAGATCCTCTTCAGCCCAATACACTGTACATACTGGGAACAGACTCCAGTGCTATTTGCCCAGTGTATGACAATGGGAGCGCAATAGTGACTCTTCTTACCAGAAAACAACTCTTGGTCATAGGTCCAGAAACTGCATGTGATTCAACTCCTTTTAGGACTGGGAAGCAAATGCTAGCTCGCCTAACAAGAAACACATTCTGCTTTTGAGAAAAGAGCACTCTTCTACTCTACTGTGTATCCTATAGGGCCAGAAGAGTGAGGTTGCTCAGAACAAAAGAAGTGTACTTCTAACACACACGGGCCATATCTAGTTCAACTCTGCGTAGGAAACTGACAAGAACAGTAGCTCTTCTTCTGTCCAATACTCTGTACTTGCAAAGAACAGACGCCTGTGCTATTTGCGCTGTGTATGGCAAAGGGAGTGAAATAGTGACTCTTCTTACCAGAAAACCACTCTTGCTCGTAGGACCAGAAACTGCATGGGATTCAACTCCGTTTCTGACTGGGAAATAAACCCCTCGCTAGCCTTACTAGAAACACACTCTGCTTTTGAGAAAAGAGCACTCTTCTTCTCTACTGTGTTTACTATGGGGTCCGAAAATTGAGCTTGCTCAGAACAAAAGAACTGTGCTTCACACGCACGGGCCATATCTAGTTCAACTCTGCTTAGGAAACTAACAAGAACAGTAGCTCCTCTTCTGTCCAATACACTGTACTTGCTGGGAACAGACGCCAGTGCTATTTGCCCTGGGTATGGCAATGTTAGCACAATAGTGACTCTTCTTACCAGAAAACAACTCTTACTCGTAGGACCAGAAACTGCATGTGATTCAACTCCATTGTGGACTGGGAAACAAACGCTAGCTCGCCTTATAACAAACATACTCTGCTTTTGAGAAAAGAGCACTCTTCTATTCTACTGTGTTTCCTATGGGGTCCAAACAGTGAGCTTGCTCAGAAAAAAAGAACTGTGCTTCCTACACACACAGGCTATATCTAGTTCAACTCTGCTTAGGAATCTGACAAGAACAGTAGATCCTCTTCAGTCCAATACACTGTACATGCTGGGAACAGACGCCAGTGCTATTTGCCCTGTGTATGACAATAGTACGGCAATAGTGACTCTTCTTACCAGAAAACAATTCTTGCTCCTAGGATCAGAAACTGCATGTGATTCAACTCCATTTAGGACTGGGAAAAAGACGCTAGCTTGCCTTACAAGAAACACACTCTGCTTTTGAGAAAAGAGCACTCTTCTACTCTACTGTGTTTCCTATGGGGTCTGAACAGTGAGCTTGCTCAGAACAAAAGAACTGTGCTTCCTGCACACATGGGCCATATCTAGTTCAACTCTACTTAGGAAACTGACAAGAACAGTAGCTCTTCTTCTGTCCAATACTCTGTACTTGCAAACAACAGTAGCGAGTCTTGTTTGCACTGTGTATGGCAATAGGATTGCAATAGTGACTCTTCTTACCAGAAAACAACTCTTGCTCATAGGACCAGAAACTGCATGTAATTCAACTCCATTTAGGACTGGGAAACAAACGCCAGCTTGCCTTACAAGAAACAAACTCTGCTTCTGAGAAAAGAGCACTCTTCTACTCTTCTGTGTTTCCTATAGGGCCAGAACAATAAGCTTGCTCAGAACAAAAGAACTGTGCTTCCTACACACACAGGCCATATGTAGTTCAACTCTGCTTAGGAAACTGACAAGAACAGTAGCTCCTCTTCAGTCCAATACACTGTACTTGCTGGGAACAGACGTGAGTGCTATTTGCACTGTTTATGGCAAAGGGAGCACAATAGTGACTTTCCTTACAAGAAAACATCCCTTGCTCGTAGGACCATAAACTGCATGTGATTCAACTCCATTTTGGACTGGCAAACAAACGCTAGATCGCCTTACAAGAAACACACTCTGCTTTTGAGAAAAGAGCACTCTTCTATTCTACTGAGTTTCCTATGGTGTCTGAACAGTGAGCTTGCTCAGAACAAAAGAACTGTGCTTCCTACACACACAGGCCATATCTAGTTCAACTCTCCTTAGGAAACTGACAAGAACAGTAGCTCCTCTCTGTCCAATACACTGTACTTGCAAAGAACAGTAGCAAGTGTTGTTTGCACTGTGTATGGAAATAGGAGCGCAATAGTGACTCTACTTACCAGAAAACAACTCTTGCTCATAAGACAAGAAACTGCATGTAATTCAACTCCATTTAAGACTGGTAAACAAACGCTAGCTCGCCTTACAAGAAACACACTCTGCTTTTGAGAAAAGAGCACTCTTCTATTCTACTGTGTTTCCTATGGTGTCCGAACAGTGAGCTTGCTCAGAACAAAAGAACTGTGCTTCCTACACAAACGGGCCATATCTACTTCAACTCTGCTTAGGAAACTGACAAGAACAGTAGCTCCTCTTCAGTCCAATACACTGTACATGCTGGGAAGAGACGCCAGGGCTATTTGCCCTGTGTATGACAATGGGAGGGCAATAGTGACTCTTCTTACCAAAAAACAACTCTTGCTCATAGGACCAGAAACTGCATGTGATTCAACTCCATTTAGGACTTGGAAACAAACGCAAGCTCGCCTTACAAGAAACACACTCTGCTTTTGAGAAAAGAGCACTCTTCTACTCTACTGTGTTTCCTATAGGCCAGAACAGTGAGCTAGCTCAGAAAAAAAGAACTGTGCTTCCTACACACACGGGCCATATCTAGTTCAACTCTGCTTAGGAAACTGACAAGAACAGTAGATCCTCTTCAGTCCAAAACACTTTACATGCTGGGAACAGACGCCAGTGCTATTTGCCCTGTGTATGACAATGGGAGCGCAATAGTGACTCTACTTACGATAAAACAACTCTTGCTTGTAGGACCAGAAACTACATGTAATTGAACTCATTTAGGACTGAGAAACAAACGCTAGCTCGCCTTACAAGAAACACATTCTGCTTTTGAGAAAAGAGCACTCTTCTACTCTACTGTGTTTCCTATAGGGCCAGAACAGTGAGCTTGCTCAGAACAAAAGAAGTGTACTTCTAACACACACGGGCCATATCTAGTTCAACTCTGCTTAGGAAACTGACAAAAACAGTAGCTCCTTTTCAGTCCAATACACTGTACTTGCTGAGAACAGACGCAAGTGCTATTTGCACTGTGTATGGCAAAAGGAGCACAATAGTGACTTTCCTTTCCAGAAAACATCCCTTGCTCGTAGGATCAGAAACTGCATGTGATTCAACTCCATTTAGGACTGGGAAACAAACGCTAGCTCGCCTTACACGAAACACACTCTGCTTTGGAGAAAAGAGCACTCTTCTACTCTACTGTGTTTCCTATAGGGCCAGAACAGTGAGCTTGCTCAGAACAAAAGTACTGTGCTTCCTACACAAACGGGCCATATCTAGTTCAACTCTGCTTAGGAAACTGACAAGAACAGTAGCTCCTCTTCAGTCCAATACACTGTACTTGCAGGTCGCAGACACGAATCCTATTTGCAGTGTGTATGGCAATGGGAGCGAAATAGTGACTCCTTTTACCAGAAAACAACTCTTGCTCGTAGGACCAGAAACGGCATGTGATTCAACTCCATTTAGGACTGGGAAACAAAAGCTAGCTCGCCTTACAAGAAAAACTCTCTGCTTTTGAGAAAAGAGCACTCTTCTTCTCTACTGTGTTTCCTGTAGGGCCAAAACAGTGAGCTTGCTCAGAACAAAAGAACTGTGCTTCCTACACACACGGGCCATATCTAGTTCAACTCTGCTTAGGAAACTGACAAGAACAGTAGTTCCTCTTCAGTCCAATACACTGTACTTGCTGGGAACAGATGCGAGTGCTATTTGCCCTGTGTATAGCAAAGGGAGCACAATAGTGACTCTTCTTACCAGAAAACACCTCTTGCTCGTAGGACCAGAAACTGCATGGGATTCAACTCCATTTAGGACTGGGAAACAAACGCTAGCTAGCCTTACAAGAAACACACTCTGCTTTTGAGAAAAGAGCACTCTTCTACTCTACTGTGTTTCCTATGGGGTCCGAACAGTGAGCTTGCTCAGAACAAAAGAACTGTGCTTCCTCCACACACGGGCCATATCTAGTTCAACTCTGCTTAGGAAACTGACAAGAACAGTAGCTCCTCTTCTGTCCAATACACTGTACTTGCTGGGAAAAGACGCGAGTGCTATTTGAACTGTATATGGCAAAGGGAGCGCAATAGTGACTTTCCTTACCAGAAAACATCCCTTGCTCGTAGGACCAAAAACTGCATGTGATTCAACTCCATTTAGGACTGGGAAACAAACGCTAGCTCATCTTACAAGAAACACACTCTGCTTTTGAGAAAAGAGCACTCTTCTACTCTACTGTGTTTCCTATAGGGCCAGAACAGTGAGCTTGCTCAGAACAAAAGAACTGTGCTTCCTACACACACAGGCCATATCTAGTTCAACTCTGCTTAGGAAACTGACAAGAACAGTAGATCCTCTTCAGCCCAATACACTGTACATACTGGGAACAGACTCCAGTGCTATTTGGCCAGTGTATGACAATGGGAGCGCAATAGTGACTCTTCTTACCAGAAAACAACTCTTGGTCATAGGTCCAGAAACTGCATGTGATTCAACTCCTTTTAGGACTGGGAAGCAAATGCTAGCTCGCCTAACAAGAAACACATTCTGCTTTTGAGAAAAGAGCACTCTTCTACTCTACTGTGTATCCTATAGGGCCAGAAGAGTGAGGTTGCTCAGAACAAAAGAAGTGTACTTCTAACACACACGGGCCATATCTAGTTCAACTCTGCGTAGGAAACTGACAAGAACAGTAGCTCTTCTTCTGTCCAATACTCTGTACTTGCAAAGAACAGACGCCTGTGCTATTTGCGCTGTTTATGGCAAAGGGAGTGAAATAGTGACTCTTCTTACCAGAAAACCACTCTTGCTCGTAGGACCAGAAACTGCATGGGATTCAACTCCGTTTCTGACTGGGAAATAAACCCCTCGCTAGCCTTACTAGAAACACACTCTGCTTTTGAGAAAAGAGCACTCTTCTACTCTACTGTGTTTACTATGGGGTCCGAAAATTGAGCTTGCTCAGAACAAAAGAACTGTGCTTCACACGCACGGGCCATATCTAGTTCAACTCTGCTTAGGAAACTGACAAGAACAGTAGCTCCTCTTCTGTCCAATACACTGTACTTGCTGGGAACAGACGCCAGTGCTATTTGCCCTGGGTATGGCAATGTTAGCACAATAGTGACTCTTCTTACCAGAAAACAACTCTTACTCGTAGGACCAGAAACTGCATGTGATTCCACTCCATTGTGGACTGGGAAACAAACGCTAGCTCGCCTTATAACAAACATACTCTGCTTTTGAGAAAAGAGCACTCTTCTATTCTACTGTGTTTCCTATGGGGTCCAAACAGTGAGCTTGCTCAGAAAAAAAGAACTGTGCTTCCTACACACACAGGCTATATCTAGTTCAACTCTGCTTAGGAATCTGACAAGAACAGTAGATCCTCTTCAGTCCAATACACTGTACATGCTGGGAACAGACGCCAGTGCTATTTGCCCTGTGTATGACAATGGTACAGCAATAGTGACTCTTCTTACCAGAAAACAATTCTTGCTCCTAGGATCAGAAACTGCATGTGATTCAACTCCATTTAGGACTGGGAAAAAAACGCTAGCTTGCCTTACAAGAAACACACTCTGCTTTTGAGAAAAGAGCACTCTTCTATTCTACTGTGTTTCCTATGGGGTCTGAACAGTGAGCTTGCTCAGAACAAAAGAACTGTGATTCCTGCACACATGGGCCAATCTAGTTCCACTCTACTTAGGAAACTGACAAGAACAGTAGCTCTTCTTCTGTCCAATACTCTGTACTTGCAAACAACAGTAGCGAGTCTTGTTTGCACTGTGTATGGCAATAGGATTGCAATAGTGACTCTTCTTACCAGAAAACAACTCTTGCTCATAGGACCAGAAACTGCATGTAATTCAACTCCATTTAGGACTGGGAAACAAACGCCAGCTTGCCTTACAAGAAACAAACTCTGCTTCTGAGAAAAGAGCACTCTTCTACTCTTCTGTGTTTCCTATAGGGCCAGAACAATAAGCTTGCTCAGAACAAAAGAACTGTGCTTCCTACACACACAGGCCATATGTAGTTCAACTCTGCTTAGGAAACTGACAAGAACAGTAGCTCCTCTTCAGTCCAATACACTGTACTTGCTGGGAACAGACGTGAGTGCTATTTGCACTGTTTATGGCAAAGGGAGCACAATAGTGACTTTCCTTACAAGAAAACATCCCTTGCTCGTAGGACCATAAACTGCATGTGATTCAACTCCATTTTGGACTGGCAAACAAACGCTAGATCGCCTTACAAGAAACACACTCTGCTTTTGAGAAAAGAGCACTCTTCTATTCTACTGTGTTTCCTATGGTGTCTGAACAGTGAGCTTGCTCAGAACAAAAGAACTGTGCTTCCTACACACACAGGCCATATCTAGTTCAACTCTCCTTAGGAAACTGACAAGAACAGTAGCTCCTCTTCTGTCCAATACACTGTACTTGCAAAGAACAGTAGCAAGTGTTGTTTGCACTGTGTATGGAAATAGGAGCGCAATAGTGACTCTACTTACCAGAAAACAACTCTTGCTCATAAGACAAGAAACTGCATGTAATTCAACTCCATTTAAGACTGGTAAACAAACGCTAGCTCGCCTTACAAGAAACACACTCTGCTTTTGAGAAAAGAGCACTCTTCTATTCTACTGTGTTTCCTATGGTGTCCGAACAGTGAGCTTGCTCAGAACAAAAGAACTGTGCTTCCTACACAAACGGGCCATATCTACTTCAACTCTGCTTAGGAAACTGACAAGAACAGTAGCTCCTCTTCAGTCCAATACACTGTACATGCTGGGAAGAGACGCCAGTGCTATTTGCCCTGTGTATGACAATGGGAGGGCAATAGTGACTCTTCTTACCAGAAAACAACTCTTGCTCCTAGGACCAGAAACTGCATGTGATTCAACTCCATTTAGGACTTGGAAACAAACGCAAGCTCGCCTTACAAGAAACACACTCTGCTTTTGAGAAAAGAGCACTCTTCTACTCTACTGTGTTTCCTATAGGCCAGAACAGTGAGCTAGCTCAGAAAAAAAGACCTGTGCTTTCTACACACACGGGCCATATCTAGTTCAACTCTGCTTAGGAAACTGACAAGAACAGTAGATCCTCTTCAGTCCAAAACACTTTACATGCTGGGAACAGACGCCAGTGCTATTTGCCCTGTGTATGACAATGGGAGCGCAATAGTGACTCTACTTACGATAAAACAACTCTTGCTTGTAGGACCAGAAACTACATGTGATTGAACTCATTTAGGACTGAGAAACAAACGCTAGCTCGCCTTACAAGAAACAATTTCTGCTTTTGAGAAAAGAGCACTCTTCTACTCTACTGTGTTTCCTATAGGGCCAGAACAGTGAGCTTGCTCAGAACAAAAGAAGTGTACTTCTAACACACACGGGCCATATCTAGTTCAACTCTGCTTAGGAAACTGACAAAAACAGTAGCTCCTTTTCAGTCCAATACACTGTACTTGCTGAGAACAGACGCAAGTGCTATTTGCACTGTGTATGGCAAAAGGAGCACAATAGTGACTTTCCTTTCCAGAAAACATCCCTTGCTCGTAGGATCAGAAACTGCATGTGATTCAACTCCATTTAGGACTGGGAAACAAACGCTAGCTCGCCTTACACGAAACACACTCTGCTTTGGAGAAAAGAGCATTCTTCTACTCTACTGTGTTTCCTATAGGGCCAGAACAGTGAGCTTGCTCAGAACAAAAGTACTGTGCTTCCTACACAAACGGGCCATATCTAGTTCAACTCTGCTTAGGAAACTGACAAGAACAGTAGCTCCTCTTCAGTCCAATACACTGTACTTGCAGGTCGCAGACACAAATCCTATTTGCAGTGTGTATGGCAATGGGAGCGAAATAGTGACTCCTTTTACCAGAAAACAACTCTTGCTCGTAGGACCAGAAACGGCATGTGATTCAACTCCATTTAGGACTGGGAAACAAAAGCTAGCTCGCCTTACAAGAAAAACTCTCTGCTTTTGAGAAAAGAGCACTCTTCTTCTCTACTGTGTTTCCTGTAGGGCCAAAACAGTGAGCTTGCTCAGAACAAAAGAACTGTGCTTCCTACACACACGGGCCATATCTAGTTCAACTCTGCTTAGGAAACTGACAAGAACAGTAGTTCCTCTTCAGTCCAATACACTGTACTTGCTGGGAACAGATGCGAGTGCTATTTGCCCTGTGTATAGCAAAGGGAGCACAATAGTGACTCTTCTTACCAGAAAACACCTCTTGCTCGTAGGACCAGAAACTGCATGGGATTCAACTCCATTTAGGACTGGGAAACAAACGCTAGCTAGCCTTACAAGAAACACACTCTGCTTTTGAGAAAAGAGCACTCTTCTACTCTACTGTGTTTCCTATGGGGTCCGAACAGTGAGCTTGCTCAGAACAAAAGAACTGTGCTTCCTCCACACACGGGCCATATCTAGTTCAACTCTGCTTAGGAAACTGACAAGAACAGTAGCTCCTCTTCTGTCCAATACACTGTACTTGCTGGGAAAAGACGCGAGTGCTATTTGAACTGTATATGGCAAAGGGAGCGCAATAGTGACTTTCCTTACCAGAAAACATCCCTTGCTCGTAGGACCAAAAACTGCATTTGATTCAACTCCATTTAGGACTGGGAAACAAACGCTAGCTCACCTTACAAGAAACACACTCTGCTTTTGAGAAAAGAGCACTCTTCTACTCTACTGTGTTTCCTATAGGGCCAGAACAGTGAGCTTGCTCAGAACAAAAGAACTGTGCTTCCTACACACACAGGCCATATCTAGTTCAACTCTGCTTAGGAAACTGACAAGAACAGTAGATCCTCTTCAGCCCAATACACTGTACATACTGGGAACAGACTCCAGTGCTATTTGGCCAGTGTATGACAATGGGAGCGCAATAGTGACTCTTCTTACCAGAAAACAACTCTTGGTCATAGGTCCAGAAACTGCATGTGATTCAACTCCTTTTAGGACTGGGAAGCAAATGCTAGCTCGCCTAACAAGAAACACATTCTGTTTTTGAGAAAAGAGCACTCTTCTACTCTACTGTGTATCCTATAGGGCCAGAAGAGTGAGGTTGCTCAGAACAAAAGAAGTGTACTTCTAACACACACGGGCCATATCTAGTTCAACTTTGCTTAGGAAACTGACAAGAACAGTAGATCCTCTTCAGTCCAATACACTGTACATCCTGGGAACAGACGCGAGTCCTATTTGCCCTGTGTATGGCAATGGGAGCACAATAGTGACTCTTCTTACTAGAAAACAAATCTTGCATGTAGGACCAGAAAATGCATGTGATTCAACTACATTTAGGACTGGGAAACAAACGCTAGCTCGCCTTACAAGAAACACACTCTGCTTTTGAGAAAAGAGCACTCTTCTACTCTGTTGTGTTTCCTATAGGGCCAAAACAGTGAGCTTGCTCAGAACAAAAGAACTGTGCTTCCTACACACACGGGTCATATCTAGTTCAACTCTGCTTAGGAAACTGACAAGAACAATAGATCCTCTTCAGTCCAATACACTGTACATGCTGGGAAAAGACGCGAGTGCTATTTGCCCTGTGTATGGTAATGGGAGCTCAATAGTGACTCTTCTTACCAGAAAACAACTCTTGCTCCTAGGACCAGAAACTGAATGTGATTTAACTCCATTTAGGACTGGGAAACAAACGCAAGCTCGCCTTACAAGAAACACACTCTACTTTTGAGAAAAGAGCACTCTTCTACTCTATTGTGTTTCCTACAGGGCCAAAACAGTGAGCTTGCTCAGAACAAAAGAACTGTGCTTCCTACACACACAGGCCATATCTAGTTCAACTCTGCTTAGGCAACTGAGAAGAACAGTAGCTCCTCTTCAGTCCAATACACTGTACTTGCTGGGAAAAGACGCGAGTGCTATTTGAACTGTGTATGGCAAAGGGAGCACAATAGTGACTTTCCTTACCAGAAAACATCCCTTGCTCGTAGGACCAAAAACTGCATGTGATTCAACTCCATTTAGGACTGGGAAACAAACGCTAGCTCACCTTACAAGAAACACACTCTGCTTTTGAGAAAAGAGCACTCTTCTACTCTACTGTGTTTCCTATATGGCCAGAACAGTGAGCTTGCTCAGAAGAAAAGAACTGTGCTTCCTACACACACGGGCCATATCTAGTTCAACTCTGCTTAGGATACTGACAAGAACAGTAGATCCTCTTCAGTCCAATACACTGTACATGCTGGGAACAGACGCCAGTGCTATTTGCCCAGTGTATGACAATGGGAGCACAATAGTGACTCTTCTTACCAGAAAACAACTCTTGCTCGTAGGACCAGAAACTGCATGAGATTCAAGGCCATTTAGACTGGGAAACAAACGCTAGCTCGCCTTACAAGAAACACACTCTGCTTTTGAGAAAAGAGCACTCTTCTATTCTACTGTGTTTCCTAAGGGGTCCGAACAGTGACCTTGCTCAGAACAAAAGAAGTGTGCTTCCTACACACACGGGGCATATCTAGTTTAACTCTGCATAGGTAACTGAGAAGAACATTAGCTCCTCTTCAGTCCAATACACTGTCCTTGCTGGGAAAAGGGCGAGTGCTATTTGCCCTGTGTATGTCAAAGTGAGCGCAATAGTGACTCTTCTTACCGGAAAACAATTCTTGCTCGTAGGACCAGAAACTGCATGTGATTCAAGTCCATTTAGGACTGGGAAACAAATGCTAGCTCGCCTTACAAGAAACACACTCTGCTTTTGAGAAAAGAGCACTCTTCTGTTCTACTGTGTTTCCTATGTGGTCCGAACAGTGAGCTTGCTCAGAACAAAAGACCTGTGCTTCCTACACACACGGGCCATATCTAGTTCAACTCTGCTTAGGAAACTGACAGAACAGTTTCTCCTCTACAGTCCAATACACTGTACTTGCTGGGAACAGACGCGAGTGCTATTTGAACTGTGTATGGCAAAGAGAGCGCAATACTGACTTTCCTTACCAGAAAACATCCATTGCTCTTAGGACCAAAAACTGCATGTGATTCAACTCCATTTAGGACTGGGAAACAAACGCCAGCTCTCCTTACAAGAAACACGCTCTACTTTTGAGAAAAGAGCACTCTTCTACTCTACTGTGTTTCCTATAGGCCCAGAACAGTGAGCTTGCTCAGAACAAAAGAACTGTGCTTCCTACACACACGGGCTATATCTAGTTCAACTGTGCTTAGGAAACTGACAAGAACAGTAGCTCCTCTTCAGTCCAATATACTGTACTTGTTGGGAGCAGACACGAGTGCTATTTGCACTGTGTGTGGCAATGGGAGCACAATAGTGACTCTTCTTACCAGAAAACAACTCTTGCTCGTAGGACCAGAAACTGCATGTGATTGAACTCGATTTAGGCCTGGGAAACAAACGCTAGCTCTCCTTACAAGAAACACACTCTGCTTTTGAGAAAAGAGCACTCTTCTACTCTTCTGTGTTTCCTATAGGGCCAGAACAGTGAGCTTGCTCAGAACAAAAGAACTGTGCTTCACACACACGGGCCATATCTAGTTCAACTCTGCTTAGGAAACTGACAAGAACAACAGCTCCTCTTCTGTCCAATACACTATACTTGCTGGGAACAGACGCCAGTGCTATTTGCACTGTGTATGGCAATGGTAGCACAATCGTGACTCTTCTTACCAGAAAACAACTCTTGCTCGTAGGACCAGAAACTGCATGTGATTCATCTCCATTTAGGACTGGGAAACAAACGCTAGCTCGCCTAACCAGAAACAAACTCTGCTTCTGAGAAAAGAGCACTCTTCTACTCCACTGTGTTTGCTATAGGGCCAGAACAGTGAGGTTGCTCAGAACAAAAGAACTGTGCTTCCTACACACACGGGCCATATCTAGTTCAACTCTGCTTAGGAAACTGACAAGAACACTAGCTCCTCTTCAGTCCAATACACTGTACTTGCTGGGAACAGACACGAGTGCTATTTGCACTGTGTATGGCAAAGGGAGCACAATAGTGACTTTCCTTACCAGAAAACATCCCTTGCTCGTAGGACCAGAAACTGCATGTGATTCAAGTCCATTTAGGACTGGGAAACAAATGCTAGCTCGCCTTACAAGAAACACACTCTGCTTTTGAGAAAAGAGCACTCTTCTGTTCTACTGTGTTTCCTATGTGGTCCGAACAGTGAGCTTGCTCAGAACAAAAGACCTGTGCTTCCTACACACACGGGCCATATCTAGTTCAACTCTGCTTAGGAAACTGACAAGAACAGTTTCTCCTCTACAGTCCAATACACTGTACTTGCTGGGAACAGACGCGAGTGCTATTTGAACTGTGTATGGCAAAGAGAGCGCAATACTGACTTTCCTTACCAGAAAACATCCATTGCTCTTAGGACCAAAAACTGCATGTGATTCAACTCCATTTAGGACTGGGAAACAAACGCCAGCTCTCCTTACAAGAAACACGCTCTACTTTTGAGAAAAGAGCACTCTTCTACTCTACTGTGTTTCCTATAGGCCCAGAACAGTGAGCTTGCTCAGAACAAAAGAACTGTGCTTCCTACACACACGGGCTATATCTAGTTCAACTGTGCTTAGGAAACTGACAAGAACAGTAGCTCCTCTTCAGTCCAATATACTGTACTTGTTGGGAGCAGACACGAGTGCTATTTGCACTGTGTGTGGCAATGGGAGCACAATAGTGACTCTTCTTACCAGAAAACAACTCTTGCTCGTAGGACCAGAAACTGCATGTGATTGAACTCGATTTAGGCCTGGGAAACAAACGCTAGCTCTCCTTACAAGAAACACACTCTGCTTTTGAGAAAAGAGCACTCTTCTACTCTTCTGTGTTTCCTATAGGGCCAGAACAGTGAGGTTGCTCAGAACAAAAGAACTGTGCTTCACACACACGGGCCATATCTAGTTCAACTCTGCTTAGGAAACTGACAAGAACAATAGCTCCTCTTCTGTCCAATACACTATACTTGCTGGGAACAGACGCCAGTGCTATTTGCACTGTGTATGGCAATGGTAGCACAATCGTGACTCTTCTTAAAAGAAAACAACTCTTGCTCGTAGGACCAGAAACTGCATGTGATTCATCTCCATTTAGGACTGGGAAACAAACGCTAGCTCGCCTAACCAGAAACAAACTCTGCTTCTGAGAAAAGAGCACTCTTCTACTCTACTGTGTTTGCTATAGGGCCAGAACAGTGAGGTTGCTCAGAACAAAAGAACTGTGCTTCCTACACACACGGGCCATATCTAGTTCAACTCTGCTTAGGAAACTGACAAGAACACTAGCTCCTCTTCAGTCCAATACACTGTACTTGCTGGGAACAGACGCGAGTGCTATTTGCACTGTGTATGGCAAAGGGAGCACAATAGTGACTTTCCTTACCAGAAAACATCCCTTGCTCATAGGACCAGAAACTGCATGTGATTCAACTCCATTTAGGACTGGGAAACAAACGCTAGCTCGCCTTACAAGAAACACACTCTGCTTTGGAGAAAAGAGCACTCTTCTACTCTACTGTGTTTCCTATAGGGCCAGAACAGTGAGCTTGCTCAGAACAAAAGTACTGTGCTTCCTACACAAACGTGCCATATCTAGTTCCATTCTGCTTAGGAAACTGACAAGAACAGTAGCTCCTCTTCAGTCCAATACACTGTACTTGCAAGTCGCAGACACGAGTCCTATTTGCAGTGTGTATGGCAATGGGAGCGAAATAGTGACTCCTTTTACCAGAAAACAACTCTTGCTCGTAGGACCAGAAACGGCATGAGATTCAAATCTATTTCTGACAGGGAAACAAACACTAGCTAGCCTTACAAGAAGCACACTCTGCTTTTGAGAAAATAGCACTCTTCTACTCTACTGTGTTTCCTATGGGGTCCGAACAGTGAGCTTGCTCAGAACAAAAGAACTGTGCTTCCTACACATACGGGCCATATCTAGTTCAACTCTGCTTAGGAAACTGACAAGAGCAGTAGATCATCTTCAGTCCAATACACTGTACTTGCTGGGAACAGACGTGAGTGCTATTTTCACTGTTTATGGCAAAGGGAGCACAATAGTGACTTTCCTTTCCAGAAAACAACTCTTGCTCGTAGGACTAGAAACTGCATGTGATTCAACTCCATTTAGGACTGGGAAACAAACACAAGCTCGCCTTACAAAAAACACTCTCTGCTTTTGAGAAAAGAGCACTCTTCTACTCTACTGTGTTTCCTATAGGACCAGAAGAGTGAGCTTGCTCAGAACAAAAGAAGTGTACTTCCGGCACACACGGGCCATATCTAGTTCAACTTTGCTTAGGAAACTGACAAGAACAGTAGATCCTCTTCAGTCCAATACACTGTACATCCTGGGAACAGACGCGAGTGCTATTTGCCCTGTGTATGACAAAGGGAGCTTAATAGTGACTCTTCTTACTAGAAAACAACTCTTGCTCGTAGTCCAGAAACTGCATGTGATTCAACTCCATTTAGGACTGGGAAACAAAAGCTAGCTCGCCTTACAAGAAACACACTCTGCTTTTGAGAAAAGAGCACTCTTCTACTCTACTTTGTTTTCTATAGGGCCAAAACAGTGAGCTTGCTCAGAACAAAAGAACTGTGCTTCCTACACACACGGGTCATATCTAGTTCAACTCTGCTTAGGAAACTGACAAGAACAGTAGATCCTCTTCAGTCCAATACACTGTACTTGCTGGGAACAGATGTGATTGCTATTTGCACTGTGTATAGCAAAGGGAGCACAATAGTGACTCTTCTTACCAGAAAACAACTCTTGCTCGTAGGACCAGAAACTGCATGTGATTCAACTCCATTTAGGACTGGGAAACAAACGCTAGCTAGCCTTACAAGAAACACACTCTGCTTTTGAGAAAAGAGCACTCTTCTATTCTACTGTGTTTCCTATGGGGTCCGAACAGTGAGCTTGCTCAGAAAAAAAGAACTGTGCTTCCTACACACACGGGCCATATCTAGTTCAACTCTGCTTAGGAAACTGACAAGAACAGTAGATCCTCTTCAGTCCAATACACTGTACATGCTGGGAACAGAGGCGAGTCCTATTTGCACTGTGTATGGCAATGGGAGCGAAATAGTGACTCCTCTTACCAGAAAAAAACTCTTGCTCGTAGGACCAGAAACTCATGAGATTCAAATCTGTTTCTGACTGGGAAACAAACACTAGCTAGCCTTACAAGAAACACACTCTGCTTTTGAGAAAAGAGCACTGTTCTATTCTACTATGTTTCCTATGTGGTCCGAACAGTGAGTTTGCTCAGAACAAAAGAACTGTGCTTCCTACACACACGGGTCATATCTAGTTCAACTCTGGTTAGGTAACAGTCAAGAACAGTAGATCCTCTTCAGTGCAATACCCTGTACATGCTGGGACAGACGCGAGTGCTATTTACCCTGTGTATGGTAATGGGAGCTCAATAGTGACTCTTCTTACCAGAAAAAAACTCTTTCCTGTAGGACCAGAAACTGCATGTGATTCAACTCCATTTAGGACTTGGAAACAAACGCTAGTTCGCCTTAGAAGAAACACACTCTGCTTTGGAGAAAAGAGCACACTTCTACTCTACTGTGTTTCCTATAGGGCCAGAACAGTGAGCTTGCTCAGAACAAAAGAACTGTGCTTCCTACACACACGGGCCATATCTAGTTCAACTCTGCTTAGGAAACTGACAAGAACAGTAGCTCCTCTTCAGTCCAATACACTGTACTTGCTGGGAACAGACGCGAGTGCTATTTGCACTGTGTATGGCAAAGGGAGCACAATAGTGACTTTCCTTTCCAGAAAACAACTCTTGCTCGTAGGACTAGAAACTGCATGTCATTCAACTCCATTTAGGACTGGGAAACAAACGCAAGCTCGCCTTACAAGAAACACACTCTGCTTTTGAGAAAAGAGCACTCTTCTACTCTACTGTGTTTCCTATAGGGCCAGAACAGTGAGCTTGCACAGAACAAAAGAACTGAGCTTCCTACACACACGGCCATATCTAGTTCAATTCTGCTTAGGAAACTGACAAGAACAGTAGATCCTCTTCAGTCCAATACACTATACTTGCTGGGAACAGACGCGAGTGCTATTTGAACTGTGTATGGCAATGGTAGCACAATCGTGACTCTTCTTACCAGAAAACAACTCTTGCTCGTAGGACCAGAAACTGCATGTGATTCATCTCCATTTAGGACTGGGAAACAAACGCTAGCTCGCCTAACCAGAAACAAACTCTGCTTCTGAGAAAAGAGCACTCTTCTACTCTACTGTGTTTCCTATAGGGCCAGAACAGTGAGCTTGCTCAGAACAAAAGAACTGTGCTTCCTACACACACAGGCCCTATCTAGTTCAACTCTGCTTAGGAAACTGACAAGAACAGTAGATCCTCTTCAGTCCAATACACTGTACTTGCTGGGAACAGACGTGAGTGCTATTTGCACTGTTTATGGCAAAGGGAGCACAATAGTGACTTTCCTTACCAGAAAACAACTCTTGGCCGTAGGACCAGAAACTGCATGGGATTCAACTTCATTTAGGACTGGGAAACAAACGCTAGCTTGCCTTACAAGAAACACACTCTGCTTTTGAGAAAAGAGCACTCTTCTACTCTACTTTGTTTCCTATGGGGTCCGAACAGTGAGCTTGCTCAGAACAAAAGAACTGTGCATCCTCCACACACGGGCCATATCTAGTTCAACTCTGCTTAGGAAACTGACAAGAACAGTAGCTCCTCTTCTGTCCAATACACTGTACTTGCAAAGACCAGTAGCGAGTGTTGTTTGTACTGTGTATGGCAATAGGAGCACAATAGTGACTCTTCTTACCAGAAAACAACTCTTGCTCATAGGACAAGAAACTGCATGTAATTCAACTCCATTTAGGACTGGGAAACAAACGCTAGCTCACCTTACAAGAAACACACTCTGCTTTGAGAAAAGAGCACTCTTCTACTCTTGTGTGTTTCCTATAGGACCAAAACAGTGAGCTTGCTCAGAACAAAAGAACTGTGCTTCCTACACACACGGGCCATATCTCATTCAACTCTGCTTAGGAAACTGCCAAGAACAGTATCTCCTCTTCAGTCCAATACACTGTACTTGCTGGGAACAGACGTGAGTGCTATTTGCACTGTTTATGGCAAAGGGAGCACAATAGTGACTCTTCTTACCAGAAAACAACTCTTGCTCGTAGGACCAGAAACTGCATGTGATTGAACTCGATTTAGGCCTGGGAAACAAACGCTAGCTCTCCTTACAAGAAACACACTCTGCTTTTGAGAAAAGAGCACTCTTCTACTCTTCTGTGTTTCCTATAGGGCCAGAACAGTGAGCTTGCTCAGAACAAAAGAACTGTGCTTCACACACACGGGCCATATCTAGTTCAACTCTGCTTAGGAAACTGACAAGAACAATAGCTCCTCTTCTGTCCAATACACTATACTTGCTGGGAACAGACGCCAGTGCTATTTGCACTGTGTATGGCAATGGTAGCACAATCGTGACTCTTCTTAAAAGAAAACAACTCTTGCTCGTAGGACCAGAAACTGCATGTGATTCATCTCCATTTAGGACTGGGAAACAAACGCTAGCTCGCCTAACCAGAAACAAACTCTGCTTCTGAGAAAAGAACACTCTTCTACTCTACTGTGTTTGCTATAGGGCCAGAACAGTGAGGTTGCTCAGAACAAAAGAACTGTGCTTCCTACACACACGGGCCATATCTAGTTCAACTCTGCTTAGGAAACTGACAAGAACACTAGCTCCTCTTCAGTCCAATACACTGTACTTGCTGGGAACAGACGCGAGTGCTATTTGCACTGTTTATGGCAAAGGGAGCACAATAGTGACTTTCCTTACCAGAAAACATCCCTTGCTCATAGGACCAGAAACTGCATGTGATTCAACTCCATTTAGGACTGGGAAACAAACGCTAGCTCGCCTTACAAGAAACACACTCTGCTTTGGAGAAAAGAGCACTCTTCTACTCTACTGTGTTTCCTATAGGGCCAGAACAGTGAGCTTGCTCAGAACAAAAGTACTGTGCTTCCTACACATACGGGCCATATCTAGTTCAACTCTGCTTAGGAAACTGACAAGAGCAGTAGATCATCTTCAGTCCAATACACTGTACTTGCTGGGAACAGACGTGAGTGCTATTTTCACTGTTTATGGCAAAGGGAGCACAATAGTGACTTTCCTTTCCAGAAAACAACTCTTGCTCGTAGGACTAGAAACTGCATGTGATTCAACTCCATTTAGGACTGGGAAACAAACACAAGCTCGCCTTACAAAAAACACTCTCTGCTTTTGAAGAAAGAGCACTCTTCTACTCTACTGTGTTTCCTATAGGACCAGAAGAGTGAGCTTGCTCAGAACAAAAGAAGTGTACTTCCGGCACACACGGGCCATATCTAGTTCAACTTTGCTTAGGAAACTGACAAGAACAGTAGATCCTCTTCAGTCCAATACACTGTACATCCTGGGAACAGACGCGAGTGCTATTTGCCCTGTGTATGACAAAGGGAGCGCAATAGTGACTCTTCTTACTAGAAAACAACTCTTGCTCGTAGGGCCAGAAACTGCATGTGATTCAACTCCATTTAGGACTGGGAAACAAAAGCTCGCTCGCCTTACAAGAAACACACTCTGCTTTTGAGAAAAGAGCACTCTTCTACTCTACTTTGTTTTCTATAGGGCCAAAACAGTGAGCTTGCTCAGAACAAAAGAACTGTGCTTCCTACACACACGGGTCATATCTAGTTCAACTCTGCTTAGGAAACTGACAAGAACAGTAGATCCTCTTCAGTCCAATACACTGTACTTGCTGGGAACAGATGCGAGTGCTATTTGCACTGTGTATAGCAAAGGGAGCACAATAGTGACTCTTCTTACCAGAAAACAACTCTTGCTCGTAGGACCAGAAACTGCATGTGATTCAACTCCATTTAGGACTGGGAAACAAACGCTAGCTAGCCTTACAATAAACACACTCTGCTTTTGAGAAAAGAGCACTCTTCTATTCTACTGTGTTTCCTATGGGGTCCGAACAGTGAGCTTGCTCAGAAAAAAAGAACTGTGCTTCCTACACACACGGGCCATATCTAGTTCAACTCTGCTTAGGAAACTGACAAGAACAGTAGATCCTCTTCAGTCCAATACACTGTACATGCTGGGAACAGAGGCGAGTCCTATTTGCACTGTGTATGGCAATGGGAGCGAAATAGTGACTCCTCTTACCAGAAAAAAACTCTTGCTCGTAGGACCAGAAACTCATGAGATTCAAATCTGTTTCTGACTGGGAAACAAACACTAGCTAGCCTTACAAGAAACACACTCTGCTTTTGAGAAAAGAGCACTGTTCTATTCTACTATGTTTCCTATGTGGTCCGAACAGTGAGTTTGCTCAGAACAAAAGAACTGTGCTTCCTACACACACGGGTCATATCTAGTTCAACTCTGGTTAGGTAACAGTCAAGAACAGTAGATCCTCTTCAGTGCAATACCCTGTACATGCTGGGACAGACGCGAGTGCTATTTACCCTGTGTATGGTAATGGGAGCTCAATAGTGACTCTTCTTACCAGAAAAAAACTCTTTCCTGTAGGACCAGAAACTGCATGTGATTCAACTCCATTTAGGACTTGGAAACAAACGCTAGTTCGCCTTAGAAGAAACACACTCTGCTTTGGAGAAAAGAGCACACTTCTACTCTACTGTGTTTCCTATAGGGCCAGAACAGTGAGCTTGCTCAGAACAAAAGAACTGTGCTTCCTACACACACGGGCCATATCTAGTTCAACTCTGCTTAGGAAACTGACAAGAACAGTAGCTCCTCTTCAGTCCAATACACTGTACTTGCTGGGAACAGACGGGAGTGCTATTTGCACTGTGTATGGCAAAGGGAGCACAATAGTGACTTTCCTTTCCAGAAAACAACTCTTGCTCGTAGGACTAGAAACTGCATGTCATTCAACTCCATTTAGGACTGGGAAACAAACGCAAGCTCGCCTTACAAGAAACACACTCTGCTTTTGAGAAAAGAGCACTCTTCTACTCTACTGTGTTTCCTATAGGGCCAGAACAGTGAGCTTGCACAGAACAAAAGAACTGAGCTTCCTACACACACGGCCATATCTAGTTCAATTCTGCTTAGGAAACTGACAAGAACAGTAGATCCTCTTCAGTCCAATACACTATACTTGCTGGGAACAGACGCGAGTGCTATTTGAACTGTGTATGGCAATGGTAGCACAATCGTGACTCTTCTTACCAGAAAACAACTCTTGCTCGTAGGACCAGAAACTGCATGTGATTCATCTCCATTTAGGACTGGGAAACAAACGCTAGCTCGCCTAACCAGAAACAAACTCTGCTTCTGAGAAAAGAGCACTCTTCTACTCTACTGTGTTTCCTATAGGGCCAGAACAGTAGGCTTGCTCAGAACAAAAGAACTGTGCTTCCTACACACACGGGCCCTATCTAGTTCAACTCTGCTTAGGAAACTGACAAGAACAGTAGATCCTCTTCAGTCCAATACACTGTACTTGCTGGGAACAGACGTGAGTGCTATTTGCACTGTTTATGGCAAATGGAGCACAATAGTGACTTTCCTTACCAGAAAACAACTCTTGCTCGTAGGACCAGAAACTGCATGGGATTCAACTTCATTTAGGACTGGGAAACAAACGCTAGCTTGCCTTACAAGAAACACACTCTGCTTTTGAGAAAAGAGCACTCTTCTACTGTACTTTGTTTCCTATGGGGTCCGAACAGTGAGCTTGCTCAGAACAAAAGAACTGTGCATCCTCCACACACGGGCCATATCTAGTTCAACTCTGCTTAGGAAACTGACAAGAACAGTAGCTCCTCTTCTGTCCAATACACTGTACTTGCAAAGACCAGTAGCGAGTGTTGTTTATACTGTGTATGGCAATAGGAGCACAATAGTGACTCTTCTTACCAGAAAACATCTCTTGCTCATAGGACAAGAAACTGCATGTAATTCAACTCCATTTAGGACTGGGAAACAAACGCTAGCTCACCTTACAAGAAACACACTCTGCTTTGAGAAAAGAGCACTCTTCTACTCTTGTGTGTTTCCTATAGGACCAAAACAGTGAGCTTGCTCAGAACAAAAGAACTGTGCTTCCTACACACACGGGCCATATCTCATTCAACTCTGCTTAGGAAACTGCCAAGAACAGTATCTCCTCTTCAGTCCAATACACTGTACTTGCTGGGAACAGACGTGAGTGCTATTTGCACTGTTTATGGCAAAGGGAGCACAATAGTGACTTTCCTTACCAGAAAACATCCCTTGCTCGTAGGACCAGAAACTGCATGTGATTCAACTCCATTTTGGACTGGGAAACAAATGCTAGATCGCCTTACAAGAAACACACTCTGCTTTTGAGAAAAGAGCACTTTTCTATTCTACTGTGTTTCCTATGGGGTCCGAACAGTGAGCTTGCTCAGAACAAAAGAACTGTGCTTCCTAAACAAACGGCCATACCTAGTTCAATTCTGCTTAGGAAACTGACAAGAACAGTAGATCCTCTTCAGTCCAATACACTGTACATTTTGGGAACAGACGACAGTGCTATTTGCCCTTTGTATGACAATGGGAGCACAATAGTGACTCTTCTTACCAGAAAACAACTCTTGCTCGTAGGACCAGAAACTGCATGTGATTCAACTCCATGTATGACTAGGAAACAAACGCTAGCTCGCCTTACAAGAAACAAACTCTGCTTTTTAGGAAAGAGCACTCTTCTACTCTAATGTGTTTCCTATGGGGTCTGAACAGTGAGCATGCTCAGAACAAAATAACTGTGTTTCCTACACACACGGGCCATATCTAGTTCAACTCTCATTAGGAAACTGACAAGAACAGTAGCTCCTCTTCATTCCAATACACTGTACTTGCTGGGAACAGACGCGAGGGCTATTTGCACTGTGTATGGCAATGGGAACAAAATAGTGACTCTTCTTACCAGAAAACAACTCTTGCTCATAGGACGAAAAACTGCATGGGATTCAACTACATTTAGGACTGGGAAACAAACGCTAGTGCGCCTTACAAGAAACAATCTCTGCTTTTGAGAAAAGAGCACTCTTCTACTCTACTGTGTTTCCTATGGGGTCCGAACAGTGAGCTTGCTCAGAACAAAAGAACTGTGCTTCCTACACACACAGGCCATATATAGTTCAACTCTGCTTAGGAAACTGACAAGAACAATAGCTCCTCTTCAGTACAATACACTGTACTTGCTGGGATCAGACGAGAGGGCTCTTTGTACTGTGCATGGCAATGGGAGCACAATAGTGACTTTCCTTACCAGAAAACAACTGTGGCTCGTGGGACCAACAACTGCATGTGATTCAACTCCATTTAGGACTGGAAAACAAACGCTAGCTCGCCTTACAAAAACACACTCTGCTTTTGAGAAAAGAGCACTCTTCTACTCTACTGTTTTTCCTATAGGGTCAGAACAGTGAGCTTGCTCAGAACAAAAGAACTGTGCTTCCTACACACACGGCCATATCTAGTTCAATTCTGCTTAGGAAACTGACAAGAACAGTAGATCCTCTTCAGTCCAATACACTGTACATGCTGGGAACAGACGACAGTGCTATTTGCACTGTGTATGGCAATGTGAACACAATAGTGACTCTTCTTACCAGAAAACAACTCTTGCTCATAGGACGAAATACTGCATGGGATTCAACTACTTTTAGGACTGGGAAACAAATGCTAGCTCGCCTTAAAAGAAACACACTCTGCTTTTGAGAAAAGAGCACTCTTCTACTCTACTGTGTTTCCTATAGGGCCAGAACAGTGAGCTTGCTCAAAACAAAAGAACTGTGCTTCCTACACACACGGGCCATATCTAGATCAATTCTGCTTAGGAAACTGACAAGAACAGTAGATCCTCTTAAGTCCATTACACTGTACATGCTGGGAACAGATGCCAGTGCTATATGCCCTGTATATGACAATGGGAGCGCACTAGTGACTCTTTTTACCAGAAAACAACTCTTGCTCGTAGGACCAGAAACTGCATGTGATTCAACTCCATTTAGGACTGAGAAACAAACGCTAGCTCGCCTTACAAGAAACACACTCTGCTTTTGAGAAAAGGGCTCTCTTCTACTCTACTGTATTTCCTCGGGGTCCGAACAGTGAGCTTTTTCACAAGAAAAGTACTGTGCTTCCTACACACACGGCCATAGCTAGTTCAATTCTGCTTAAGAAACTGACATGAACAGTAGATCCTCTTCCGTCCAATACACTGTACATGCTGGGAACAGACGCCAGTGCTATTTGCCCTGTGTATGACAATGGGAGCACAATAGTGACTCTTGATACCAGAAAACAACTCTTGCTCGTAGGACCAGAAACTGCATGGGATTCAACTCCATTTAGGACTGGGAAACAAACGTTAGCTCGTCTTACAAAAAACACACTCTGCTTTGATAAAAGAGCACTCTGCTACTCTAATGTGTTTCCTATATGGCCAGAACACTGAGCTTGATCAGAACAAAAGAACTGTGCTTCCTACACACACGGCCATACCTAGTTCAACTATGCTTAGGAAACTGACAAGAACAGTAGATCCTCTTCAGTCCAATACAGTGTACATGCTGCGAACAGACGCCAATGCTATTTGCCCTGTGTATGACAATGGGAGCACAATAGTGACTCTTCTTACCAGAAAACAACTCTTCTTCGTATGACCAGAAAATGCATGTGATTCAACTCCATTTAGGACGGGAAAACAAACGCTAGCTCGCCTTACAAGAAACACACTCTGCTTTTGAGAAAAGAGCACTCTTCTACTCTACTGTGTTTCCTATGGGGTCCGAACAGTCAGCTTGCTCAGAAAAAAAGAACTGTGCTTCCTACACACACGGGCTATATCTAGTTCAACTCTGCTTAGGAAACTGACAAGAACAGTAGCTATTGTTCAGTCAAATACACTGTACTTGCTGGGAACTGACACGAGTGCTATTTGCACGGTGTATGTGAATGGGAGCACAATAGTGACTTTCCTTACCAGAAAACAACTCTTGCTCGTAGGACCAGAAATTGCATGTGATTCAACTCCATTTAGGACTGGGAACCAAACGCTAGCTCGCCTTACAAGAAACAGACTCTGCTTTTGAGAAAAGAGCACTCTTCTACTCTAATGTGCTTCCTATAGGGCCAAAACATTGAGCTTGCTCAGAACAAAAAACTGTGCTTCCTACACACACGGCCATATCTAATTCAATTCTGCTTAGGAAACTGACAAGAACAGTAGATCCTCTTCCGTCCAATACACTGTATATGCTGGGAACAGATGCCAGTGCTATTTGCCCTGTGTATGGCAATGGGAGCGCAATAGTGACTCTTCTTACCAGAAAACAACTCTTGCTCATAGGACCAGGAACTGCATGTGATTCAACTCCATTTAGGACTGGGAAACAAATGCTAGCTCGCCTTAGAAGAAACACACTCTGCTTTTGAGAAAAGGGCACTCTTCTACTCTACTGTGATTCCTATGGGGACCGAAAAGTGACCTTGCTCAGAACAAAAGAACTGTGCTTCCTACACACACGGCCATATCTAGTTCATTTCTGCTTAGGAAACTGACAAGAAGAGTAAATCCTCTTCAGTCTAATACACTGTACATGCTGGGAACAGACGCCAGTGCTATTTGCCCTGTGTATGACAATGGAAGCGCAATAGTGATCCTTCTTACCAGAAAACAACTCTTGCTCGTAGGACCAGAAACTACATGTGATTCAACTCCATTTAGGACTGGGAAACAAACGCTAGCTGGCCTTACAAGAAACACAGTCTGCTTTTGAGAAAAGAGCACTCTTCTACTCTAATGTGTTTCCTATATGGCCAGAACAGTGAGCTTGCTCAGAACAAAACAACTGTGCTTAGTACACACACGGGCCATATCTAGTTCAACTCTGCTTAGGAAACTGACAAGAACAGTAGATCCTCTTCAATGCAATACACTGTACATGCAGGAACAGACGCCAGTGCTATATCCCTTGTGTATGACAATGGGAGCGCAATAGTGACTCTTCTTACCAGAAAACAACTCATCCTCGTAGGACCAGAAACTGCATGTGATTCAACTCCATTTAGGACTGGGAAACAAACGCTAGCTCGCCTTACAAGAAACAGACTCTGCTTTTGAGAAAAGAGCACTCTTCTACTCTACTTTGTTTCCTATGGGGTCCGAACAGTGAGCTTGCTCAGAACAAAAGAACTGAGCTTCCTACAAACACGGGCCATATCTAGTTTCACTCTGCTTAGGAAACTGACAAGAATAGTAGCTTTTTCAGTCAAATACACTGTAATTGCTGGGAACAGACGCGAGTGCTATTTGCACTGTGTATGGCAATGGGAGCGCAATAGTGACTCTTCTTACCAGAAAACAACTCTTGCTCGTAGGACCAGAAACTGCCTGTGATTCAACTCCATTTAGGACTGGGAAACAAATGCTAGCTCGCCTTACAAGAAACACACTATGCTTTTGAGAAAAAGGCACTCTTCTACTCTACTGTGCTTCCTATGGGGTCCGAACAGTGAGCATGCTCAGAATAAATGAACTGTGCTTCCTACATACATGGTCCATATCTAGTTCAACTCTGCTTAGGAAACTGACAAGAAGAGCAGCTCTTCTTCAGTCCAATACACTGTACTTGCTGGGAACAGACGCGAGTGCTATTTGCACTGTGTATGTGAATGGGAGCACAATAGTGATTTTCCTTACCAGAAAACAACTCTTGCTCATGGGACCAAAAACTGCATGTGATTCAACTCCATTTAGGACTGGGAAACAAACGCTAGCTCGTTTTACAAGAAACACACTCTGCTTTTGAGAAAATAGCACTCGTCTACTCTACTGTGTTTCCTATAGGGCCAAAACAGTGAGGTTGCTCAGAACAAAAGAACTGTGCTTCCTACACACACGGCCATGTCTAGTTCAATTCTGCTTCGGAAACTGACAAGAAAAGTAGATCCTCTTCAGTCCAATACACTGTACATGCTGGGAACAAACTCCAGCGCTATTTGCCCTGTGAATGACAATCAGAGCGCAATAGTGACTCCTCTTACCAGAAAACAACTTTTGCTCATAGGACCAGAAACTGCATGTGATTCAACTCCATTTAGGACTGGAAAACAAACGCTAGCTGGCCTTACAATAAACACACTCTGCTTTTGAGAAAAGAATACTCTTCTACTCTAATGTGTTTCCTCTAGGGCCAGAACAGTGAGCTTGCTCAGTAAAAAAGAACTCTGCTTCCTACACACACGGGCTATATCTAGTTCAACTCTGCTTAGGAAACTGACAAGAACAGTAGATCCTCTTCAGTGCAATACACTGTACTTTCTTAGAACAGATGCGAGTGCTATTTGCAGGGTGTATGGAATGGGAGCACAATAGTGACTTTCCTTACCAGAAAACAACTCTTGCTCATGGGACCAAAAACTGCATGTGATTCAACTCCATTTAGGACTGGGAAACAAACGCTAGCTCGCCTTACAAGAAACACACTCTGCTTTTGAGAAAAGAGCACTCTTCTACTCTACTGTGTTTCCTATAGGGCAAAAACAGTGAGCTTGCTCAGAACAAAAGAACTGTGCTTCCTACAAACACGGCCATATCTAGTTCAATTCTGCTTAGGAAACTGCCAAGAACAGTAGATCCTCCTCAGTCCAATACACTGTACATGCTGGGAACAGACGAAGTGCTATTTGCCCTGTGTATGACAATGGGAGCGCAATAGTGACTCTTCTTACCAGAAAACAAATCGTGCTCGTAGGACCAGAAAATGCATGTAATTCAACTCCATTTAGGACTGGGAAACAAATGCTACCTGGCCTTACAAGAAACACACTCTGCTTTTGAGAAAAGAGAACTCTTCTACTCTAATGTGTTTCCTACAGGGCCAGAAAAGTGAGCTTGCGCAGAACAAAAGAACTGTGCTTCCTATACACACGGGCCATATCTAGTTCAACTCTGCTTAGGAAACTGACAAGAACAGTAGCTCCTCTTCAGTGCAACACACTTTATTTGCTGGGAACAGAGGCGAGTGCTATTTGCCCTGTGAATGGCAATGGGAGCGCAATAGTGACTCTTCTTACCAGAAAACAACTCTTGCTCATAGCACGAAAAACTGCATGGGATTCAACTACATTTAGGACTTGGAAACAAACGCTAGTGCGCCTTAGAAGAAACACACTCTGCTTTTGAGAAAAGAGCAGTATTCTACTCTAATGTGTTTCCTATAGGGCCAGAACAGTGAGCTTGCTCAGAACAAAAGAACTGTGCTTCCTACAAACACGGGCCATATCTAGTTCAACTCTGCTTAGCAAACTGACAAGAACAGTAGCTCCTCTTCAGTCCAATACACTGTACTGGCTGGGAAGAGACGCGAGTGCTATTTGCATGGTGTATGGGAATGAGAGCGCAATAGTGAATTTCCTTACCAGAAAACAACTCTTTCTCATAGGACCAAAAACTGCATGTGATTCAACTCCATTTAGGACTGGGAAACAAACGCTAGCGCGCCTTACAAGAAACACACTCTGCTTTTGAGAAAAGAGCACTCGTCTACTCTACTGTGTTTCCTATAGGGCCAAAACAGTGAGCTTGCTCAGAACAAAAGAACTGTGCTTCCTACACACACGGCCATATCTAGTTCAATTCTGCTTCGGAAACTGCCAAGAACAGTAGATCCTCTTCAGTCCAATACACTGTACATGCTGGGAACAAACTCCAGTGCTATTTGCCCTGTGAATGACAATCAGAGCGCAATAGTGACTCTTCTTACCAGAAAACAACTTTTGCTCGTAGGACCAGAAACTGCATGTGATTCAACTCCATTTAGGACTGGAAAACAAACGCTAGCTGGCCTTACAATAAACACACTCTGCTTTTAAGAAAAGAATACTCTTCTACTCTAATGTGTTTCCTCTAGGGCCAGAACAGTGAGCTTGCTCAGTAAAAAAGAACTCTGCTTCCTACACACACGGGCTATATCTAGTTCAACTCTGCTTAGGAAACTGACAAGAACAGTAGATCCTCTTCAGTGCAATACACTGTACTTTCTTAGAACAGATGCGAGTGCTATTTGCAGGGTGTATGGAATGGGAGCACAATAGTGACTTTCCTTACCAGAAAACAACTCTTGCTCATGGGACCAAAAACTGCATGTGATTCAACTCCATTTAGGACTGGGAAACAAACGCTAGCTCGCCTTACAAGAAACACACTCTGCTTTTGAGAAAAGAGCACTCTTCTACTCTACTGTGTTTCCTATAGGGCAAAAACAGTGAGCTTGCTCAGAACAAAAGAACTGTGCTTCCTACAAACACGGCCATATCTAGTTCAATTCTGCTTAGGAAACTGCCAAGAACAGTAGATCCTCCTCAGTCCAATACACTGTACATGCTGGGAACAGACGAAGTGCTATTTGCCCTGTGTATGACAATGGGAGCGCAATAGTGACTCTTCTTACCAGAAAACAAATCGTGCTCGTAGGACCAGAAAATGCATGTAATTCAACTCCATTTAGGACTGGGAAACAAATGCTACCTGGCCTTACAAGAAACACACTCTGCTTTTGAGAAAAGAGAACTCTTCTACTCTAATGTGTTTCCTACAGGGCCAGAAAAGTGAGCTTGCGCAGAACAAAAGAACTGTGCTTCCTATACACACGGGCCATATCTAGTTCAACTCTGCTTAGGAAACTGACAAGAACAGTAGCTCCTCTTCAGTGCAACACACTTTATTTGCTGGGAACAGAGGCGAGTGCTATTTGCCCTGTGAATGGCAATGGGAGCGCAATAGTGACTCTTCTTACCAGAAAACAACTCTTGCTCATAGCACGAAAAACTGCATGGGATTCAACTACATTTAGGACTTGGAAACAAACGCTAGCGCGCCTTAGAAGAAACACACTCTGCTTTTGAGAAAAGAGCAGTATTCTACTCTAATGTGTTTCCTATAGGGCCAGAACAGTGAGCTTGCTCAGAACAAAAGAACTGTGCTTCCTACAAACACGGGCCATATCTAGTTCAACTCTGCTTAGCAAACTGACAAGAACAGTAGCTCCTCTTCAGTCCAATACACTGTACTGGCTGGGAAGAGACGCGAGTGCTATTTGCATGGTGTATGGGAATGAGAGCGCAATAGTGAATTTCCTTACCAGAAAACAACTCTTTCTCATAGGACCAAAAACTGCATGTGATTCAACTCCAATTAGGACTGGGAAACAAACGCTAGCGCGCCTTACAAGAAACACACTCTGCTTTTGAGAAAAGAGCACTCGTCTACTCTACTGTGTTTCCTATAGGGCCAAAACAGTGAGCTTGCTCAGAACAAAAGAACTGTGCTTCCTACACACACGGCCATATCTAGTTCAATTCTGCTTCGGAAACTGCCAAGAACAGTAGATCCTCTTCAGTCCAATACACTGTACATGCTGGGAACAAACTCCAGTGCTATTTGCCCTGTGAATGACAATCAGAGCGCAATAGTGACTCTTCTTACCAGAAAACAACTTTTGCTCGTAGGACCAGAAACTGCATGTGATTCAACTCCATTTAGGACTGGAAAACAAACGCTAGCTGGCCTTACAATAAACACACTCTGCTTTTAAGAAAAGAATACTCTTCTACTCTAATGTGTTTCCTCTAGGGCCAGAACAGTGAGCTTGCTCAGTAAAAAAGAACTCTGCTTCCTACACACACGGGCTATATCTAGTTCAAATCTGCTTAGGAAACTGACAAGAACAGTAGATCCTTTTCAGTGCAATACACTGTACTTGCTTAGAACAGATGCGAGTGCTATTTGCAGGGTGTATGGGAATGGGAGCACAATAGTGACTTTCCTTACCAGAAAACAACTCTTGCTCATGGGACCAAAAACTGCATGTGATTCAACTCCATTTAGGACTGGGAAACAAACGCTAGTTCGCCTTACAAGAAACACACTCTGCTTTTGAGAAAAGAGCACTCTTCTACTCTACTGTGTTTCCTATAGGGCCAAAACAGTGAACTTGCTCAGAACAAAAGAACTGTGCTTCCTACAAACACGGCCATATCTAGTTCAATTCTGCTTAGGAAACTGCCAAGAACAGTAGATCCTCCTCAGTCCAATACACTGTACATGCTGGGAACAGACGAAGTGCTATTTGCCCTGTGTATTACAATGGGAGCGCAATAGTGACTCTTCTTACCAGAAAACAAATCGTGCTCGTAGGACCAGAAACTGCATGTGATTCAACTCCATTTAGGACTGGGAAACAAACGCTAGCTGGCCTTACAAGAAACACACTCTGCTTTTGAGAAAAGAGAACTCTTCTATTCTAATGTGTTTCCTACAGGGCCAAACAAAAGAACTGTGCTTCCTATACACACGGGCCATATCTAGTTCAACTCTACTTAGGAAACTGACAAAAAGAGTAGCTCCTCTTCAGTGCAACACACTTTATTTGCTGGGAACAGAGGCGAGTGCTATTTGCCCTGTGAATGGCAATGGGAGCACAATAGTGACTCTTCTTACCAGAAAACAACTCTTGATCGTAGGACCAGAAACTGCATGTGATTCAACTCCATTTAGGACTGGGAAACAAACGCTAGCTGGCCTTACAAGAAACACACTCTGCTTTTGAGAAAAGAGCACTCTTCTACTCTAATGTGTTTCCTATATGGCCAAAACAGTGAGCTTGCTCAGAACAAAAGAACTGTGTATCCTACACACATGGGCCATGTATAGTTCAACTCTGCTTAGGAAACTGACAAGAACAGTATCTCCTCTTCATTCCAATACACTGTACTTGCTGGGAACATACGCGAGTGCTAATTGCACTGTGTATAGCAATGGGAGCCCAATAGTGTCTCTTTGTACCAGAAAACAACTCTTGCTCGTAGGACCAAATACTGCATGTGACTCAACTCCATTTCAGACTGGGAAACAAACGCTAGCTCGCCTTACAAGAAACACACTCTGCTTTTGAGAAAAGGGCACTCTTCTACTCTACTGTGTTTCCTATGGGATCCGAACAGTGAGCTTGCTCAGAACAAAATAACTGTGCTTCCTACAAACACAGGCCATATCTAGTTTAACTCTGCATAGGAAACTGACAAGAACAGTAGCTCCTCTTCAGTCCAATACACTGTACTTGCTGGGAACAGACGCGTGTGCTATTTGCACTGTGTATGGCAATGGGAGCACAACAGTGACTCTTCTTACCAGAAAACAACTCTTGCTCGTAGGACCAGAAACTGCATGTGATTCAACTCCATTTAGGACTGGGAAACAAACGCTAGCTCGCCTTACAGGAAACCCACTATGCTTTTCAGAAAAGAGCACTCTTCTACTCTAATGTGTTTCCTATAGGGCCAAAACATTGAGCTTGCTCAGAACAAAAAACTGTGCTTCCTACACACACGGCCATATCTAGTTCAATTCTGCTTCGGAAACTGACAAGAACAGTAGATGCTCTTCCGTCCAGTACACTGTACATGCTGAGAACAGACGCCAGTGCTATTTGCTCTGAGTATGACAATGGGAGCACAATAGTGACTCTTCATTCCAGAAAACAACTCTTGCTCGTAGGAACAGAAACTGCATGTGATTCAACTCCATTGAGGACTGGGAAACAAATGCTAGCTGGCCTTACAAGAAACATACTCTGATTTTGAGAAAAGAGCACTCTTCTACTCTACTGTGTTTCCTATGGGGTCCGAACAGTCAGCTTGCTCAGAACAAAAGAACTGTGCTTCCTACGCACACGGGCCATATCTAGTTCAACTCTGCTTTGGAAACTGACAAAACAGTAGCTCCTCTTCAGCCTAATTCACTGTACTTTCTGGGAACAGACGCGTGCGCTATTTGCACTGTGTATGGCAATGGGAGCACAATAGTGACTCTTCTTACCAGAAAACAACTCTTGCTCCTAGGACCAGAAACTGCATGTGATTCAACTCCATTTAGGACTGGGAAACAAATGCTAGCTCGCCTTACAAGAAACACACTCTGCTTTTGAGAAAAAGGCACTCTTCTACTCTACTGTGGTTCCTATGGGGTCCGAACAGTGAGCTTGCTCAGAAAAAACAAAACTGTGCTTCCTACACACATGGTCCATATCTAGTTCAACTCTACTTAGGAAACTGACAAGAAGAGTAGCTCTTCTTCAGTCCAATACACTGTAGTTGCTGGGAACAGACGCAAGTGCTATTTGCACTGTGTATGGGAATGGGAGGGCAATAGTGACTTTCCTTACCAGAAAACAACTCTGGCTCGTAGGACCAGAAACTCCATGTGATTCAACTCCATTTAGGACTGGGAAACAAACACTAGCTAGCCTTACAAGAGTTGTTTTCTGGTAAGAAGAGTCACTTTTGTGCTCCCATTGTCATACACAGGGCAAATACCACTGGCGTGTGTTCCCAGCATGTACAGTGTATTGGACTGAAGAGGATCTACTGTTCTTGTCAGTTTCCTAAGCAGAGTTGAACTAGATATGGCCCATGCGTGTAGGAAGCACAGTTCTTTTGTTCTGAGGAAGCTCACTGTTTGGGCCCCATAGGAAACACAGTAGAGTAGATGTGTGCCCTATTATCAAAAGCAGAGTGTGTTTTTTGTAAGGCGTGCTAGCGTTTTTTTCCCAATCCTAATTGGAGTTGAATCAAATGCAGTTTCTGGTCCTAAGAGCAAGAGTTGTTTTCTGGTAAGAAGATTCACTATTGTGCACTTATTGCCGTAAACAGTGCAAATAGCACTCGCGTCTGTTCCCAGCAAGTACAGTGTATTGGACTGAAGAGGAGCTACTGTTCTTGTCAGTTTCCTAAGCAGAGTTGAACTAAATATGGCCCGTGTGTGTAGGAAGCACAGTTCTTTTGTTCTGAGCAAGCTCACTGTTCGAACCCCTTAGGAAACACAGTAGAGTAGAAGAGTGCTCTTTTCTCAAAAGCAGAGTGTGTTTCTTGTAAGGCAAGCTAGCATTTGTTTCCCAGTCCTAAATGGAGTTGAAATACACATGCCGTTTCTGGTCCTACGAGCAAGAGTTGTTTTCTGATTAGAAGAGTCACTATTGCGCTCCCTTTTCCATACACAGGGCAAATAGCACTGGCGTCTGTTCCCAGCATGTACAATGTATTGGACTGAAGAGGATCTACTGTTCTTGTAAGGTTCCTAAGCAGAGTTGAACTAGATATGGCCCATGTGGGTAGGAAGCACAGGTTTTTTGTTCTCAGCAAGCTCACTGTTCTGGCCCTATAGGAAACACAGTAGAGTATCAGAGTGCTCTTTCCTCAAAAGCAGAGTGTGTTTCTTGTAAGGCGAGATAGCGTTTGTTTCCCAGTCATAAATGGAGTTAAATCACATGCAGTTTCTGGTCCTACGAGCAAGAGTTTTTCTGGTAAGGAAAGTCACTATTGTGCTCCCATTGCCATACACAGGGCAAAGAGCACTCATGTCTGTTCCCAGCAATTACAGTGTATGGGCTGAAGAGGATCTACTGTTCTTGTCAGTTTCCTAAGCAGAGTTGAAGTAGATATGGCCCGCGTGTAGGAAGCACAGTACTTTTGTTCTGAACAAGTTCTCTGTTTGGGCCCCATAGGAAAAACAGTAGAGTAGAAGAGTGCTCTTTTTTCAAAGCAGAGTGTGTTTCTTGTAAGGCGAGCTAGCGTTTTTTTCCCAGTCCTAAATGGAGTTGAATCACATGCAATTTCTGGTCCTACGAACAAGAGTTGTTTTCTGGTAAGAAGAGTCACTATTGCGCTCCCATTGTCATACACTGGCATCTGTTCCCAGCACGTACAGTGTATTGGACTGAAGAGGAGCTAATGTTCTTGTCAGTTTCCTAAGCAGAGTAGAACTAGATATGGCCCGTGTGTGTAGGAAGCACACTTCTTTTGTTCTGAGCAAGATCACTGTTCAGATCCCATAGAAAACACAGTAGAGTATAAGAGTGCTCTTTTCTCAAAAGCAGAGTTTGTTTCTTGTAAGGCGAGGTAGTGTTTGTTTCCCAGTAAGAAATCGAGTTGAATCCCATGCAGTTTCTGGTCCTACGAGCAAGAGATGTTTTCTGGTAAGAAGAGTCACTATTGCGCTCCCATTGCCATACACATTGCAAATAGCACTCGCGTCTGTTCCCAGCAAGTACAGTGTATTGGACTGAAGAGAGGCTACCGTTCTTGTCAGTTTCCTAAGCAGAATTGAACTAGATATGGCCCGTGTGTATAAGAAGCACAGTTCTTTTGTTCTGAGCAAGCTCACTGTTCTGGCCGGATAGAAAACACAGTAGAGTAGAAGAATGCTCTTTTCTGAAAAGCAGAGTGTGTTTCTTGTAAGGCGAGCTAGCGTTTCTTTACAGTCCTAAATGGAGTTGAATCACATGCAGTTTCTGGTCCTACGAGCAAGAGTTGTTTTCTTGTAAGAAGAGTCACTTTTGCGCTCCAATTGTCATAAACAGGGCAAATAGCACTGGCGTCTGTTCCCAGCATGTACAGTGTATTGGAATGAAGAGGATCTACTTTTCTTGTCTGGTTTCTAATCTGAGATGAACTAGATATGGACCGTGTGTGTAGGAAGCTCATTTTTTTTTGTTCTTAGCAAGCTCATTATTCTGGCCCTATAGGAAACAAAACAGAGTAGAAGAGTGCTCTTTTCTCAAAAGCAGAGTGTGTTTCTTGTAAGGTGAGCTAGCGTTTGTTTCCCAGTCCTAAATGGAGTTGAATCACATGCAGTTTCTGGTCCTATGAGCAAGAGTTTTTTCTGGTAAGGAAAGTCACTATTGTGCTCCCATTGCCATACACAGTGCAAATAGCACTCGCGTCTGTTCCCAACAATTACAGTGTATTGGACTGAAGAGGAGCTACTGTTCTTGTCAGTTTCCTAAGCAGAGTTGAACTACATATAACCCGTGTGTGTAGGAAACACAGTTCTTTTGTTCTGAGCAAGCTCACTGTTTGGGCCCCATAGGAAAAACAGTAGAGTAGATATGTGCCCTATTCTCAAAAACAGAGCGTGTTTCTTGTAAGGCGAGCTAGCGTTTGTTTCCCAGTCCTAAATGGTGTTGAATCAAATGCAGTTTCTGGTCCTAAGAGCAAGATTTTTTTCTGGTAAGAAGAGTCACTATTGCGCTCCCATTGCCATACACAGGGCAAATAGCAGTGGCGTCTGTTCCCAGCATGTACAGTGTATTGGACTGAAGAGGATCTACTGTTCTTGTCAGGTTCCTAAGCAGAGTTGAACTAGATATGTCCCATGTGGGTAGGAAGCACAGTTTTTTTGACTCAGCAAGCTCACTGTTCTGGCCACATAGGAAACACAGTAGAGTAGTAGAGTGCTCTTTTCTCAAAAGGAGAGTGTGTTTCTTGTAAGGCGAGCTAGTGTTTGTTTCCCAGTCCTAAATGGAGTTGAATCTCATGCAGTTTCTGGTCCTACGAGCAAGAGTTTTTTCTGGTAAGGAAAGTCTCTATTGTGCTCCCATTGCCATACACAGCGCAAATAGCACTCGCGTCTGTTCCCAGCAATTACAGTGTATTGGACTGAAAAGGAGCTACTGTTCTTGTCAGTTTCCTAAGCAGAGTTGAACTAGATATGACCCGTGTGTGTAGGAAGCACAGTTCTTTTGTTCTGAGCAAGCTCACTGTTTGGACCCCATAGGAAACACAGTAGGGTAGTTGTGTGCCCTATTCTCAAAAGCAGAGCGTGTTTCTTGTAAGGCGAGCCTGCGTTTGTTTCCCAGTCCTAAGTGGATTGAATCAAATGCAGTTTCAGGTCCTAAGAGCAAGAGTTGTTTTCTGGTAAGAAGAGTCACTATTGTGCATCCATTGCCATACACAGTGCAAATAGCACTCGTGTCTGTTCGCAGCAAGTACAGTGTATTGGAATGAAAAGGAGCTACTGTTCTCGTCAGTTTCCTAAGCAGAGTTGAACTAGATATGGCCCGTGTGTGTAGGAAGCACAGTTCTTTTGTTCTGAGCAAGCTCACTGTTCTGGCCCTATAGGAAACACAGTAGAGTAGAAGAGTGCTCTTTTCTCAAAAGCAGAGTGTGTTTCTTGTAAGGCGAGCTAGCGTTTGTTTCCCAATCCTAAATGGAGTTGAATCACATGCAGTTTCCGGTCCTATGAGCAAGAGTTGTTTTGTGGTATGAAGAATCACAATTGTGCTCCCATTGTCATACACAGTGCAAATAGCACTCGCGTCTGTTCCCAGCAAGTACAGTGTATTGGACTGAAGAGGATCTACTGTTCTTGTCAGTTTCCTAAGCAGAATTGAACTAGATATGGCTGTGTGTGTAGGAAGCACAGTTCTTTTGTTCTGAGCAAGCTCACTGTTCTGGCGCTAGAGGAAACACCGTAGAGTAGAAGAGTGCTCCTTCCTCAAAAGCAGAGTGTGTTACTTGTAAGGCGAGGTAGCGTTTGTTTCCCAGTCTTAAATGGAGTTGAATCACATGCTGTTTTTGGTCCTACGAGCAAGAGTTGCTTTCTGGTAAGAAGAGTCACTTTTGTGCTCCCATTGTCATACACAGGGCAAATAGCACTGGCGTCTGTACCCAGCATGTACAGTGTATTGGACTGAAGAGGAGCTACTGTTCTTGTCAGTTTCCTAAGCAGAGTTGAACTAGATATGGCCCCTGTGTGTAAGACGCACAGTTTTTTTATTCTCAGCAAGCTCACTGTTCTGGCCTTATAGGAAACAAAATAGAGTATAAGAGAGCTCTTTCCTCAAAAGAAGAGTGTGTTTCTTGTAAGGCGAGCTAGTGTTTGTTGCCTAGTCCTAAATGGAGTTGAATCACATGCAGTTTCTGGTCCTATGAGCAAGAGTTTTTTCTGCTAAGGAAAGTCACTCTTGTGCTCCCATTGCCATACACAGTGCAAATAGCACTCGCGTCTGTTCCCAGCAATTACAGTGTATTGGACTGAAGAGGAGATAATGTTCTTGTCAGTTTCCTAAGCAGAGTTGAACTAGATATGACCCGTGTGTGTAGGAAGCAGAGATCTTTTGTTCTGAGCAAGCTCACTGTTTGTGCCCGATAGGAAACACAGTACAGTAGATATGTGCCCTATTCTCAAAAGCAGATCGTGTTTCTTGTAAGACGAGCTAGCGTTTGTTTCCCAGTCCTAAATGGAGTTGAATCAAATGCAGTTTCTGTTCCTACGAGGAAGAGTTGTTTTTTGGTAAGAAGATTCACTATGGTGCACTTATTGCCTTACACAGTACAAATAGAATTCGCGTCCGCTCCCAGGATGTACAGTGTATTGGACTGAAGAGGAGCTACTGTTCTTGTAAGTTTCCTAAGCAAAGTTGAACTTGATATGGCCCGTGTGTGTAGGAAGCACAGTTCTTTTGTTCTGAGCAAGCTCACTGTTCGAACCCCATAGGAAACACAGTAGAGTAGAAGAGTGCTCTTTTCTCAAAAGCAGAGTGTGTTTCTTGTAATGCGAGCTAGCATTTGTTTCCCAGTCCTAAATGGAGTTGAAATACACATGCAGTTTCTGGTCCTACGAGCAAGAGCTGTTTTCTGGTTAGAAGAGTCACTATTGCGCTCCATTTGAAAAACACAGGGCAAATAGCACTGGCGTCTGTTCCCAGCATGTACAGTGTATTGGACTGAAGAGGAGCTACTGTTCTTGTCAGTTTCCTAAGCAGAGTTGAACTAGATATGGCCCCTGTGTATAGGAAGCACAGTTTTTTTTTTTTTTGTTCTAAGCAAGCTCACTGTTCTGGCCCTATAGGAAACAAAATAGAGTAGAAGAGTGCTCTTTCCTCAAAGGAAGAGTGTGTTTCTTTTAAGGCGAGCTAGTGTTTGTTTCCCAGTCCTAAATGGAGTTGAATCACATGCAGTTTCTGGTCCTATGAGCAAGAGTTTTTTCTAGTAAGGAAAGTCACTATTGTGCTCCCATTGCCATACACAGTGCAAATAGCACTCGCGTCTGTTCCCAGCAATTACAGTGTATTGGACTGAAGAGGAGCTACTGTTCTTGTCAGTTTCCTAAGCAGAGTTGAACTAGATATGACCCGTGTGTGTAGGAAGCAGAGTTGTTTTGTTCTGATCAAGTTCACTGTTTGGGCACGATAGGAAACACAGTAGCGTAGATGTGTGCACTATTCTCAAAAGCAGAGCGTGTTTCTTGTAAGGCGAGCTAGCGTTTGTTTCCCAGTCTTAAGTGGATTGAATCAAATGCAGTTTCTGGCCCTATGAGCAAGAGTTGTTTTGTGGTCTGAAGAGTCACAATTGCGCTCCCATTGCCATACACAGTGCAAATAGCACTCACATGTGTTGCCAGCAAGTACAGTGTATTGGACTGAAAAGGAGCTACTTCTCTTGTCAGTTTCATAAGCAGAGTTGAACTAGATATGGCCAGGGTGTAGGAAGCACAGTACTTTTGTTCTGAGCAAGTTCTCTATTTGGACCCCATAGGAAAAACAGTAGAGTAGAAGAGTGCTCTTTTCTCAAAAGCAGAGTGTGTTTCTTATAAGGCGATCTAGCCTTTGTTTCCCAGTCCTAAATGGAGTTGAATCACATGCAGTTTTTGGTCCTACGAGCAAGAGTTGTTTTCTGGTAAGGAAAGACACTATTGTGCTCCCATTGCCACACACAGTACAAATAGGACTGGCGTCTGTTCCCACAAAGTACAGTGTATTGGACTGAAGAGGAGCTACTGTTCTTGTCAGTTTCCTAAGCAGAGTTGAACTAGATATGGCTCGTGTGTGTAGGAAGCGCAGTTCTTTTGTTCTGAGCAAGCTCACTATTCTGGCCCTTTGGAAACACAGTAGAGTAGAAGAGTGCTCTTTTCTCAAAAGCAGAGTGTGTTTCTTGTAAGGCGAGCTAGCGTTTGTTTCCCAGTCCTAAATGGAGTTGAATCACATGCAGTTTCTGTTCCTACGAGGAAAAGTTGTTTTCTGGTAAGAGGAGTCACTATTGCGCTCCCATTGTCATACACAGGGCAAATAGCACTGGAGTCTGTTCCCAGCAAGTACAGTGTATTGGACTGAAGAGGAGCTACTGTTCTTGTCAGTTTCCTAAGCAGAGTTGAACTAGATATGGCCCGTGTGTGTAGGAAGCACAGTTCTTTTGTTCTGAGCAAGCTCACTGTTTGTATCCCATAGGAAACACAGTAGAGTAGATGTGTGCCCTATTCTCAAAAGCAGAGTGTGTTTCTTGTAAGGCGAGCTAGCGTTTGTTTTCCAGTCCTAAGTGGATTGAATCAAATGCAGTTTCAGGTCCTAAGAGCAAGAGTTGTTTTCTGGTAAGAAGAGTCACTATTGTGCATCCATTGCCGTACACATTGCAAATAGCACTCGCGTCTGTTCCCATCAAGTACAGTGTATTGGACTGAAGAGGAGCTACTGTTTTCGTTAGTTTCCTAAGCAGAGTTGAACTAGATATGGCCCGTGTGTGTAGGAAACACAGTTCTTTTGTTCTATGCAAGCTCACTGTTCTGGCCCTATAGGAAACACAGTAGAGAAGAAGAGTGCTCTTTTCTCAAAAGCAGAGTGTGTTTCTTGTAAGGCGAGGTAGTGTTTGTTTCCCAGTAACAAATCGAGTTGAATCCCATGCAGTTTCTGGTCCTACGAGCAAGAGATGTTTTCTGGTAAGAAGAGTCACTATTGCACTCCCATTGCCATACACAGTGCAAATAGCACTCGCGTCTGTTCCCAGCAAGTACAGTGTATTGGAGTGAAGAGGAGCTACTGTTCTTGTCAGTTTCCTAAGCAGAGTTGATCTAGATATGGTCGTGTGTGTAGGAAGTACAGTTCTTTTGTTCTGAGCAAGCTCACTGTTCAGACCCCATAGGAAACACAGTAGAGTAGAAGAGTGCTCTTTTCTCAAAAGCAAAGTGTGTTTCTTGTAAGGTGAGCCAGCTTTAGTTTCCCAGTCCTAAATGCAGTTGAATCACATGCAGGTTCTGGTCCTACGAGCAAGAGTTGTTTTCTGGTAAGAAGAGTCACTATTGCGCTCCAATTATCATACACAGGGCAAATAGCACTGGCGTCTGCTCCCAGCAAGTACAGTGTATTGGACTGAAGAGGATCTACTATTCTTGTTAGTTTCCTAAGCAAAATTGAACTAGATATGGCCGTGTGTGTAGGAAGCACATTTCTTTTGTTCTGAGCAAGCTCACTGTTTTGGCCCTATAGGAATCACAGTAGAGTAGAAGAGTGCTCTTTTCTCAAAAGCAGAGTGTGTTTCTTGTAAGGCGATCTAGCGTTTGTTTCCCAGTCCTAAATAGAGTTGAATCACATGCAGTTTTTGGTCCTACGAGCAAGAGTTGTTTTCTGGTAAGGAAAGTCACTATTGTGCTCCCATTCCCACACACAGTACAAATAGGACTCGCGTCTGTTCCCACCAAGTACAGTGTATTGGACTGAAGAGGATCTACTGTTCTTGTCAGTTTCCTAAGCAGAATTGAACTAGATATGGCCGTGTGTGTAGGAAGCACAGGTCTTTTGTTGTGAGCAAGCTCAGTCTTCTGGTGTTAAGGAAACACAGTAGAGTAGAAGAGTGCTCCTTCCTCAAAAGCAGAGTGTGTTACTTGTAAGGCGAGCTAGCGTTTGTTTCCCAATCCTAAAAGGAGTTGAATCACATGCATTATTTGGTTCTACAAGCAAGAGTTCCTTTCTGGTAAGGAAAGTCACTATTGCGTTCCCATTGCCATACACAGTGCAAATAGCACTCGCATGTGTTGCCAGCAAGTACAGTGTATTGGACTGAAAAGGAGCTACTGTTCTTGTCAGTTTCCTAAGCACAGTTAAACTAGATATGACCCATGTGTGTAGTAAGCACAGTTCTTTGGTTTTAAGCAAGCTCACTGTTCAGACCCCATAGGAAACCCAGTAGAGTAGAAGAGTGCTCTTTTCTCAAAAGCAGAGTGTGTTTCTTGTAAGGCGAGCTAGCGTTTGTTTCCCAGTCCTAAATGGAGTTGAATCACATGTAATTTCCGGTCCTACGAGCAACAGTTGTTTTCTGGTAAGAAGAGTCACTATTGTGCTCCCATTGTCATACACAGTGCAAATAGAACTGGCGTCTGTTCCCAGCAAGTACAGTGTATTGGACTGAAGAGGAGCTATGTTCTTGTCAGTTTCCTTAAGAGTAGAAATAGTATGGCCCATGTGAGTAGGAAGCACAATTCTTTTGTTCATAGCAAGCTCACTGTTCAGATCCCATAGGAAACTCAGTAGAGTAGAAGAGTGCTCTTTACTCAAAAGCAGAGTGTTTTTGTTTCCCAGTAAGAAATCAAGTTGAATCTCATGCAGTTACTGGTCCTACGAGCAAGAGATGCTTTCTGGTAAGAAGAGTCACTATTGCGTTCCCATTGCCATACCCAGTGCAAATAGCACTCGCGTCTGTTCCCCGCAAGTACAGTGTATTGGACTGAAGAGGAGCTCCTGTTCTTGTTAGTTTCCTAAGCAGAGTTGAACTAGATATGGCCCGTGTGTGTAGGAAGCACAGTTCTTTTGTTCTGAGCTAGCTCACTGTTCGGACCACATAGGAAACACAGTAGAGTAGAAGAGTGCTCTTTTCTCAAAAGCAGAGTGTGTTTCTTGTAAGGCGAGCTAGCTTTGGTTTCCCAGTCCTAAATGCAGTTGAATCACATGCATTTAATGGTCCTACGAGCAAGAGTTGTTTTCTGGTAAGAAGAGTCACTATTGCACTCCAATTATCATACACAGGGCAAATAGCACTGGCGTCTGCTCCCAGCAAGTACAGTGTATTGGACTGAAGAGGATCTACTATTCTTGTTAGTTTCCTAAGCAAAATTGAACTAGATATGGCCGTGTGTGTAGGAAGCACATTTCTTTTGTTCTGAGCAAGCTCACTGTTTTGGCCCTATAGGAATCACAGTAGAGTAGAAGAGTGCTCTTTTCTCAAAAGCAGAGTGTGTTTCTTGTAAGGCGATCTAGCGTTTGTTTCCCAGTCCTAAATGGAGTTGAATCACATGCAGTTTTTGGTCCTACGAGCAAGAGTTGTTTTCTGTTAAGGAAAGTCACTATTGTGCTCCCATTGCCACACACAGTACAAATAGGACTCGCGTCTTTTCCCACCAAGTACAGTGTATTGGACTGAAGAGGAGCTACTGTTCTTGTCAGTTTCCTAACCAGAGTTGAACTAGATATGGCTCGAGTGTGTAGGAAGCACAGTTCTTTTGTTCTGAGCAAGCTCACTATTCTGGCCCTTTAGGAAACACAGTAGAGTAGAAGAGTGCTCTTTTCTCAAAAGCAGAGTGTGTTTCTTGTAAGGCGTGCTAGCATTTGTTTCCCAGTCCTAAATGGAGTTGAATCACATGTAGTTTCTGGTCCTACGAGCAACAGTTGTTTTCTGGTAAGAATAGTCACTATTGCGCTGCCATTGCCATACACAGGACAAATAGCACTGGCGTCTGTTCCCAGCAGTACAGTGTATTGGACTGAAGAGGAGCTACTGTTCTTGTCAGGTTCCTAAGCAGAATTGAACTAGATATGGCTGTGTGTGTAGGAAGCACAGTTCATTTGTTCTGAGAAAGCTCACTGTTCGGACCCCATAGGAAACACAGTAGAGTAGAAGAGTGCTCTTTTCTCTAAAGCAGAGTGTGTTTCTTGTAAGGCGAGCTAGCATTTGTTTCCCAGTCCTAAATGGCGTTGAATCACATGCAGTGTGTGGTCCTACGAGCAGGAGTTGTTTTCTGGTAAGGAAAGCCACTATTGTGCTCTCATTGCCATACACAGTGCAAATAGCACTTGCGTCTGTTCCCAGCAAGTACAGTGTATTGGACTGAAGAGGAGCTACTGTTCTTGTCAGTCTCCTAAGCAGAGTTGAACTAGATATGGCCCGTGTGTCTAGGAAGCACAGTTCATTTGTTCTGAGCAAGCTCACTTATTGGACCCCGTAGGAAACACAGTAGAGTAGAAGAGTGCTCTTTTCTCAAAAGCAGGGTTTTTTTCCTGTAAGGCGAGCTAGCGTATGTTTCCCAGTCCTAAATGGAGTTGAGTCATATGCAGTTTCTGGTCCTACGAGCAAGAGTTGTTTTCTGGTAAGGAAAGCCACTATTGTGCTCTCATTGCCATACACAGTGCAAATAGCACTCGTGTCTGTTCCCTGCAAGTACAGTGTATCAGACTGAAGAGGAGCCATACTGTTCTTGTCAGTTTCCTAAGCAGAGTTGAACTAGATAAGGACCGTGTGTGTAGAAAGCACAGTTATTATGTTCTGAGCAAGCTCACTGTTCTGGCACTATAGGAAACACAGTAGAGTAGAAGAGTGCTCTTTTCTCAAAAGCAGAGTGTGTTTCTTGTAAGGCGAGCTCGCGTTTGTTTCCCAGTCCTAAATGGAGTTTGGTCACAGGCAGTTTTTGGTCCTACGAGCAAGAGTTGTTTTCTGGTAAGAAGAGTCACTATTGCGCTCAAAATGCCATACACAGTGCAAATAGCACTCGCGTCTGTTCCCAGTAAGTACAGTGTATTGGACTGAATAGGAGCTACTGTTCTTGTCAGTTTCCTAAGCAGAGTTGAACTAGATATGGTCCATGTGTGTAGGAAGCACAGTTCTTTTGTTCTGAGTAAGCTCACTGTTTGGACCCCGTAGGAAACACAGTAGAGTAGAAGAGTGCTCTTTTCTCAAAAGCAGAGTGTGTTTCTTGTAAGGCGAGCTAGCGTTTGTTTCCCAGTCCTAAATGGAGTTGAATCACATGCAGTTTCTGGTCCTACGAGCAAGAGTTGTTTTCTGGTAAGAAGAGTCACTATTGTGCTCCCATTGTCATACACAGGGCAAAAAGCACTGGCGTCTTTTCCCAGCATGTACAGTGTATTGGACTGAAGAGGATCTACTGTTCTTGTCAGTTTCTTAAGCAGAGTTGAACAAATATGGCCGTGTGTGTAGGAAGCACAGTTCTTTGGTTCTGATCAAGCTCACTGTTCGAACCCCATAGGAAACACAGTAGAGTAGAAGAGTGCTCTTTTCTCAAAAGCAGAGTGTGTTTCTTGTAAGGCGAGCTATCTTTGGTTTCCCAGTCCTAAATGCAGTTGAATCACATGCAGTTTCTGGTCCTACGAGCAAGAGTTGTTTTCTGGTAAGAAGAGTTACTATTGCGCTCCAGTTATCATACACAGGGCAAATAGCACTGGCGTCTGTTCCAAGCATGTACAGTGTATTGGACTGAAGAGGAGCTACTGTTCTTGTCAGGTTCCTAAGCAGAGTTGAACTAGATATGGCCCCTGTGTGTAGGAAGCACAGTTTTTTTGTTCTCAGCAAGCTCACTGTTCTGGCCCTCTAGGAAACAAAATAGAGTAGAAGAGTGCTCTTTCCTCAAAAGAAGAGTGTGTTTCTTGTAAGGCGAGCTAGTGTTTGTTTCCCAGTCCTAAATGGAGTTGAATCACATGCAGTTTCTGGTCCTATGAGCAAGAGTTTTTTCTGGTAAGGGAAGTCACTATTGTGCTCCCATTGCCATACACAGTGCAAATAGCACTTGCGTCTTTTCCCAGCAATTACAGTGTATTGGACTGAAGAGGAGCTACTGTTCTTGTCAGTTTCCTAAGCAGAGTTGAACTAGATATGACCCGTGTGTGTAGGAAGCACAGTTCTTTTGTTCTGAGCAAGGTCACTTTTTGTGCCCAATAGGAAACACAGTAGAGTAGATGTGTGCCCTATTCTCAAAAGCAGAGCGTGTTGCTTGTAAGGCGAGCTAGCGTTTGTTTCTCAGTCCTAAATGGAGTTGAATCAAATGCAGTTTCTGTTCCTACGAGGAAGAGTTGTTTTCTGGTAAGAAGATTCACTATTGTGCACTTATTGCCGTACACAGTGCAAATAGCACTCGCGTCTATTCCCAGGAAGTACAGTGTATAGGACTGAAGAGGAGCTACTGTTCTTGTCAGTCTCCTAAGCAGAGTTGAACTAGATATGGCCCGTGTGTCTAGGAAGCACAGTTCATTTGTTCTGAGCAAGCTCACTGTTCTGGCCCTATAGGAAACACAGTAGAGTAGAGGAGGGCCCTTTTCTCAAAAGCAGAGTGTGTTTCTTGTAAGGCCAGCTAGCGTTTGTTTCCCAGTCCTAAATGGAGTTGAGTCACATGCAGTTTTTTGTCCAACAAGCAAGAGTTTTTTTCTGGTAAGACGAGTCACTATTGTGCTCCAATTCCCATACACAGTGCAAGTAGCACTCGCGTCTGCTCTCAGCAAGTACAGTGTATCAGACTGAAGAGGAGCTACTGTTCTTGTCAGTTTCCTAAGCAGAATTGAACTACATATAGTCCTTGTGTGTAGGAAGCACAGTTCTTATGTTCTGAGCAAGCTTACTGTTTGGACCTCATAGGAAACACAGTAGAGTAGAAGAGTGCTATTTTCTCTAAAGCAGAGTGTGTTTCTTGTAAGGCGAGCTAGCGTTTGTTTCCCAGTCCTAATTGGAGTGGAATCAAATTCAGTTTCTGTCCTACGAGCAAATGTTGTTTTATGGTAAGAATAGTCACTATTGTGCTGCCATTGCCATACACAGGACAAATAGCACTGGCGTCTGTTCGCAGCAAGTACAGTGTATTGGACTGAAGAGGATCTACTGTTCTTGTCAGGTTCCTAAGCAGAATTGAACTAGATATGGCCGTGTGTGTAGGAAGTACAGTTCTTTTGTTCTGAGCAAGCTCACTGTTCAGACCCCATAGGGAACACAGTAGAATAGAGGAGTGCTCTTTTCTCAAAAGCAGAGTGTGTTTTTGTAAGGCAAGCTATCATTTGTTTCCCAGTCCTAAATGGAGTTGAATCACATGCAGTTTCTGGTACTACGAACAAGAGTTGTTTTCTGGTAAGGAAAGTCACTATTGTGCTCCCTTTGCCATACACAGTGCAAATAGCACTCGCGTCTGTTCCCAGCTATTACAGTGTATCGGACTAAAGAGGAGCTACTGTTATTGTCAGTTTTTTAAGCAGAGTTGAACTAGATATGGTCCATGTGTGTAGGAAGCACAGTTCTTTGTTCTGAGCAAGCTCACTGTTTGGACCCCATAGGAAACACAGTAAAGTAGAAGAGTGCTCTTTTCTCAAAAGCAGAGAGTGTTTCATGTAAGGCGAGCTAGCATTTGTTTCCCAGTCCTAAACGGAGTTGAATCACTTGCAGTTTCTGGTCCTACGAGCAAGAGTTGTTTTCTGGTAAGGAAAGTCACTATTGCGCTCCCATTGCCATACCCAGTGCAAATAGCACTCGCGTCTGTTCCCAGCAAGTACAGTGTATCGGACTAAAGAGGAGCTACTGTTCTTGTCAGTCTCCTAAGCAGAGTTGAACTAGATATGGTCCATGTGTGTAGGAAGCACAGTTCTTTGTTCTGAGCAAGCTCACTGTTTGGACCCCATAGGAAACAAAGTAGAGTAGAAGAGTGCTCTTTTCTCAAAAGCAGAGAGTGTTTCATGTAAGGCGAGCTAGCATTTGTTTCCCAGTCTTAAACGGAGTTGAATCACATGCAGTTTCTGGTCCTACGAGCAAGAGTTGTTTTCTGGTAAGGAAAGTCACTATTGCGCTCCCATTGCCATACACAGTGCAAATAGCACTCCCGTCTGTTCCCAGCAAGTACAGTGTATCGGACTGAAGAGGAGCTACTGTTCTTGTCAGTTTCCTAAGCAGAGTTGAACTAGATATGGCCCATGTGTAGGAAGCACAGTTCTTTTGTTCTGAGCAAGCTCACTGTTCTGGCCCTATAGGAAACACAGTAGAGTAGAAGAGTGCTCTTTTCTCTAAAGCAGATTGTGTTTCTTGTAAGGCGAGCTAGCGTTTGTTTCCCAGTCCTAAATGAAGTTGAATCACATGCAGTTTCTGGTCCTACGAGCTAGAGTTGCTTAATGATAAGAATAGTCACTATTGCGCTGCCATTGCCATACACAGGACAAATAGCACTGGCGTCTGTTCCCAGCAGTACAGTGTATTGGACTGAAGAGGAGCTACTGTTCTTGTCAGGTTCCTAAGCAGAATTGAACTATATATGGCTGTGTGTGTAGGAAGCACAGTTCTTTTGTTCTGAGAAAGCTCACTGTTCGGACCCCTTAGGAAACACAGTAGAGTAGAAGAGTGCTCTTTTCTCTAAAGCAGAGTGTGTTTCTTGTAAGGTGAGCTAGCCTTTGTTTCCCAGTCCTAAATGGCATTGAATCACATGCAGTGTGTGGTCCTACGAGCAAGAGTTGTTTTCTGGTAAGGAAAGACACTATTGTGCTCTCATTGCCATACACAGTGCAAATAGCACTCACGTCTGTTCCCTGCAAGTACAGTGTATCGGACTGAAGAGGAGCCATACTGTTCTTGTCAGTTTCCTAAGCAGAGTTGAACTAGATAAGGACCGTGTGTGTAGAAAGCACAGTTATTATGTTCTGAGCAAGCTCACTGTTTGGACCCCATAGGAAAAACAGTAGAGTAGAAGAGTGCTCTTTTCTCAAAAGCAGAGTGTGTTTCTTGTAAACGAGCTAGCATTTGTTTCCCAGTCCTAAATGGAGTTGAATCACATGCAGTTTCTGGTCCTACGAGCAAGAGTTGTTTTCTGGAAAGGAAAGTCACTATTGCGCTCCCATTGCCATACACAGTGCAAATAGCACTCGCGTCTGTTCCCAGCAAGTACAGTGTATCGGACTGAAGAGGAGCCATACTGTTCTTGTCAGTTTCCTAAGCAGAGATGAACTAGATAAGGACCGTGTGTGTAGGAAGCACAGTTCTTTTGTTCTGAGCAAGCTCAGTTTGGACCCCATAGGAAACACAGTAGAGTAGAAGAGTGCTCTTTTCTCAAAAGCAGAGTGTGTTTTTTGTAAGGCAAGCTATCGTTTGTTTCCCAGTCCTAAATGGAGTTGAATCACATGCAGTTTCTGGTTCTACAAGCAAGAGTTGTTTTCTGGTAAGGAAAGTCACTATTGCGCTCCCTTTGCCATACACAGTGCAAATAGCGCTCACGTCTGTTCCCAGCAAGTACAGTGTATCGGACTGAAGAGGAGCTACTGTTCTTGTCAGTTTCCTAAGCAGAGTTGAACTAGATATGGTCCATGTGTGTATTAAGCACAGTTCTTTGTTCTGAGCAAGCTCACTGTTTGGACCCCATAGGAAACACAGTAGAGTAGAAGAGTGCTTTTTTCTCAAAAGCAGAGAGTGTTTCATGTAAGGCGAGCTAGCATTTGTTTCCCATTCCTAAACGGAGTTGAATCACATGCAGTTTCTGGTCCTACGAGCAAGAGTTGTTTTATGATAAGAATAGTCACTATTGCGCTGCCATTGCCATACACAGGACAAATAGCACTGGCGTCTGTTCCCAGCAGTACAGTGTATTGGACTGAAGAGGAGCTACTGTTCTTGTCAGGTTCCTAAGCAGAATTGAACTAGATATGGCCGTGTGTGTAGGAATCACAGTTCTTTTGTTCTGAGAAAGCTCACTGTTCGGACCCCATAGGAAACACAGTAGAGTAGAAGAGTGCTCTTTTCTCTAAAGCAGAGTGTGTTTCTTGTAAGGCGAGCTAGCCTTTGTTTCCCAGTCCTAAATGGCATTGAATCACATGCAGTTTCTGGTCCTACGAGCAAGAGTTGTTTTCTGGTAAGGAAAGACACTATTGTGCTCTCATTGCCATACACAGTGCAAATAGCACTTGCGTCTGTTCCCAGCAAGTACAGTGTATTGGACTGAAGAGGAGCTACTGTTCTTGTCAGTCTCCTAAGCAGAGTTGAACTAGATATGGCCCGTGTGTGTAAAAAGCACAGTTATTATGTTCTGAGCAAGCTCACTGTTCTGGGCCTATAGGAAACACAGTAGAGAAGAAGAGTGCTCTTTTCTCTAAAGCAGAGTGTGTTTCTTGTAAGGCGAGCTCGCGTTTGTTTCCCAGTCCTAAATGGTGTTGAATCACATGCAGTTTGTGGTCCTATGAGCAAGAGTTGTTTTCTGGAAGGAAAGTCACTATTGCGTTCCCATTGCCATACACAGGACAAAGAGCACTCACGTCTGTTCCCAGGAAGTACAGTGTATCCGACTGAAGAGGAGCTACTGTTCTTGTCAGTTTCCTAAGCAGAGTTGAACTAGATATGGCCCGTGTGTGTAGGAAGCACAGTTCTTTTGTTCTGAGCAAGCTCACTGATTGGACCCCATAGGAAACACAGTAGAATAGAAGAGTGTTCTTATCTCAAAAGCAGACTGTGTTTCATGTATGTCAAGCTAGCATTTGTTTCCCAGTCCTAAATGGAGTTGAATCACATGCAGTTTCTGGTCCTACGAGCAAGAGTTGTTTTCTGGTAAGGAAAGCCACTATTGTGCTCTCATTGCCATACACAGTGCAAATAGCACTCACGTCTGTTCCCTGCAAGTACAGTGTATCGGACTGAAGAGGAGCCATAATGTTCTTGTCAGTTTCCTAAGCAGAGTTGAACTAGATAAGGACCGTGTGTGTAGAAAGCACAGTTATTATGTTCTGAGCAAGCTCACTGTTCTGGCACTATAGGAAACACAGTAGAGTAGAAGAGTGCTCTTTTCTCTAAAGCAGAGTGTGTTTCTTGTAAGGCGAGCTCGCGTTTGTTTCCCAGTCCTAAATGGAGTTTGGTAACAGGCAGTTTTTGGTCCTACGAACAAGAGTTGTTTTCTGGTAAGAAGAGTCACTATTGCGCTCAAAATGCCATACACAGTGCAAATAGCACTCGCGTCTGTTCCCAGTAAGTACAGTGTATTGGACTGAATAGGAGCTACTGTTCTTGTCAGTTTCCTAAGCAGAGTAGAACTAGATATGGTCCATTAGTGTAGGAAGCACAGTTCTTTTGTTCTGAGTAAGCTCACTGTTTCTACCCCATAGGAAACACAGTAGAGTAGAAGAGTGCTCTTTTCTCAAAAGCAGAGTGTGTTTCTTGTAAGGCGAGCTAGCGTTTGTTTCCCAGTCATAAATGGAGTGGAATCACATGCAGTTTCTGTCCTATGAGCAAGAGTTGTTTTATGGTAAGATTAGTCACTATTGAGCTGCCATTGCCATACACAGGACAAATAGCACTGGCGTCTTTTCCCAGCAAGTACAGTGTATTGGACTGAAGAGGATCTACTGTTCTTGTCAGGTTCCTAAGCAGAATTGAACTAGATATGGCCGTGTGTGCAGGAAGCACAGTTCTTTTATTCTGAGCAAGCTCATTGTTCGGACCCCATAGGAAACACAGTAGAGTAGAAGAGTGCTCTTTTCTCAAAAGCAGAGTGTGTTTCTTGTAAGGCGAGCTAGCATTTGTTTCCCAGTCCTAAATGGAGTTGAGTCACATGCAGGTTTTTGTCCTAAGAGCAAGAGTTGTTTTCTGGTAAGACGAGTCACTATTGTGCTCCAATTGCCATACACAGTGCAAACAGCACTCGCTTCTCTTCCCCGCAAGTACTGTGTATTGGACTGAAGAGGAGCTACTGTTCTTGTCAGTTTCCTAAACAGAGTTGAACTAGATATGGCCCGTGTGTGTAGGAAGCACAGTTCTTTTGTTCTGAGCAAGCTCACTGTTCCGAAAACATAGGAAACACAGTAGAGTAGAAGAGTGCTCTTTTATCAAAAGCAGAGTGTGTTTCTTGGAAGGCGAGCTAGCGTTTGTTTCCCAGTACTAAATGGAGTTGAGTCACATGCAGTTTTTGGTCCTACGATCAAGAGTTGTTTTCTCATAAGGAAAGTCAATGTTGTTCTCTCATTGCCATACACAGTGCAAATAGCACTCGCGTCTGTTCCCAGCAAATACAGTGTATTGGTCTGAAGAAGAGCTACTGTTCTTGTCAGGTTCCTAAGCAGAGTTGACCTACATATGGTCCGTGTGTGTAGGAAGCACAGTTCTTTTGTTCTGAGCAAGCTCTCTTTTAGGACCCCATAGGAACACAGTAGAGTAGAAGAGTGCTCTTTTCTCTTCAGCAGAGTGTGTTTCTTGTAAGGCGAGCTAGCGTTTGTTTCCCAGTCCTAAATGGAGTTGAATCACATGCAGTTTCTGGTCCTACGAGCAAGAGTTGTTTTCTGGTAAGGAAAGTCACTATTGCGCTCCCATTGCCATACACAGTGCAAATAGCACTCCCGTCTGTTCTCAGCAAGTACAGTGTATTGGACTGAAGAGGAGCTACTGTCTTCTCAGTTTCCTAAGCAGAGTTGAACTAGATATGGCCAGTGTGTGTAGGAAGCACAGTTCTTTTGTTCTGAGCAAGCTCACTGTTCGGACCACATAGGAAACACAGTAGAGTAGAAGAGTGCTCTTTTCTCAAAAGCAGAGTGTGTTTCATGTAAGGCAAGCTAGCATTTGTTTCCCAGTCTTAAATGGAGTTTAATAACATGCAGTTTCTGGTCCTAGGAGCAAGAGTTGTTTTCTGGTAGGAAAGTCACTATTGCGCTCCCATTGCAATACACACTGCATATAGCACTCCTGTCGGTTCCCAGCAAGTACAGTGTATCGGACTGAAGAGGAGCTACTGTTCTTGTCAGTTTCCTAAGCAGAGTTGAACTAGATATGGCCCGTGTGTGTAGGAAGCACAGTTCTTTGTTCTGAGCAAGCTCACTGTTCTGGCCCTATAGGAAACACAGTAGAGTAGATGAGTGCTCTTTTCTCTAAAGCAGAATGTGTTTCTTGTAAGGCGAGCTAGCGTTTGTATCCCAGTCCTAAATGGAGTTGAATCACATACAGTGTCTGGTCCTACGTGCAAGAGTTGTTTTATGGTAAGAAGTGTCACTATTGCGCAGCCATTGTCATACACAGGACAAATAGCCCTGGCGTCTGTTCCCAGCAAGTACAGTGTATTGGACTGAAGAGGATCTACTGTTCTTGTCAGGTTCCTAAGCAGAATTGAACTAGATATGGCCGTGTGTGCAGGAAGCACAGTTCTTTTATTCTGAGCAAGCTCATTGTTCGGACCCCATAGGAAACACAGTAGAGTAGAAGAGTGCTCTTTTCTCAAAAGCAGAGTGTGTTTCTTGTAAGGCGAGCTAGCATTTGTTTCCCAGTCCTAAATGGAGTTGAATCACATGCAGGTTTTTGTCCTAAGAGCAAGAGTTGTTTTCTGGTAAGACGAGTCACTATTGTGCTCCAATTGCCATACACAGTGCAAACAGCACTCGCTTCTCTTCCCTGCAAGTACTGTGTATTGGACTGAAGAGGAGCTACTGTTCTTGTCAGTTTCCTAAACAGAGTTGAACTAGATATGGCCCGTGTGTGTAGGAAGCACAGTTCTTTTGTTCTGAGCAAGCTCACTGTTCCTAACACATAGGAAACACAGTAGAGTAGAAGAGTGCTCTTTTCTCAAAAGCAAAGTGTGTTTCTTGGAAGGCGAGCTAGCGTTTGTTTCCCAGTACTAAATGGAGTTGAGTCACATGCAGTTTTTGGTCCTACGATCAAGAGTTGTTTTCTCGTAAGGAAAGTCAATATTGTTCTCTCATTGCCATACACAGTGCAAATAGCACTCGCGTCTATTCCCAGCAAATACAGTGTATTGGTCTGAAGAAGAGCTACTGTTCTTGTCAGGTTCCTAAGCAGAGTTGACCTACATATGGTCCGTGTGTGTAGGAAGCACAGTTCTTTTGTTCTGAGCAAGCTCTCTTTTAGGACCCCATAGGAACACAGTAGAGTAGAAGAGTATTCTTTTCTCTACAGCAGAGTGTGTTTCTTGTAAGGCGAGCTAGCGTTTGTTTCCCAGTCCTAAATGGAGTTGAATCACATGCAGTTTTTTTCCTATGAGCAAGAGTTGTTTTCTGGTAAGGAAAGTCACTGTTGTGCTCTCATTGCCATTCACAGTGCAAATAGCACTCGTGTCTGTTCCCAGCAAATACAGTGTATTGGTCTGAAGAGGAGCAACTGTTCTTGTCAGGTTCCTAAGCAGAGTTGAACTACATATGTTCCGTGTGTGTAAGAAGCACAGTTCTTTTTTTCTGAGCAAGCTCTCTGTTTCGACCCCATAGGAAACACAGTAGAGTAGAAGAGTGCTTTTTTCTCTAAAGCGGAGTGTGTTTCTTGTAAGGCGAGCTAGCGTTTGTTTCCCAGTCCTAAATGGAGTTGAATCACATGCAGTTTCTGGTCCTACGAGCAAGAGTTGTTTTCTGGTAAGGAAAGTCACTATTGTGCTCCCATTGCCATACACAGTGCAAATAGCACTCCTGTCTGTTCCCAGCAAGTACAGTGTATTGGACTGAAGAGGAGCTACTGTTCTTCTCAGTTTCCTAAGCAGAGTTGAACTAGATATGGCCCGTGTGTCTAGGAAGCACAATTTATTTGTTCTGAGCAAGCTCACTGTTCTGGCCCTATAGGAAACACAGTAGAGTAGAAGAGTGCTCTTTTCTCAAAAGCAGAGTGTGTTTCTTGTAAGGCGAGCTCGCGTTTGATTCCCGGTCCTAAATGGAGTTGAGTCACATGCAGTTTTTGGTCCTATGAGCAAGAGTTGTTTTCTGGTAAGAAGAGTCACTATTGCGCTTCAAATGCCATACACAGTGAAAATAGATCTCGCGTTTGTTCCCAGAAAGTACAGTGTATTGGATTGAATAAGAGCTACTGTTCCTGTCAGTTTCCTAAGCAGAGTTGAACTAGATATGGTCCATTTGTGTAGGAAGCACAGTTCTTTTGTTCTGAGCACGCTCACTGTTTGGACCCCATAGGAAACACAGTAGAGTAGAAGCGTGCTCTTTTCTCAAAAGCAGAGTGTGTTTCTTGTAAGGCGAGCTAGCGTTTGTTTCCTAGTCCTAAATGGAGTTGAATCACATGCAGTTTGTGGTGCTACGAGCAAGAGTTGTTTTCTGGTAAGGAAAGTCACTATTGCGCTCTCATTGCCATACACAGTGCAAATAGCTCTCCCTTGTCTTCCCAGCAAGTACAGTGTATTGGACTGAAGAGGAGAGACTGCTCTTCTCAGTTTCCAAAGCAGAGTTGAACTAGATATGGCCCCTGTGTGTAGGAAGCACAGTTCTTTTGGTCTGAGCAAGCTCACTGTTCTGGCCCTATAGGAAACAAGGAAGAGTAGAAGAGTGCTCTTTTCTCAAAAGCAGAGTGTGTTTCTTGTAAGTCGAGATAGAGTTTGTTTCCCAGTCCTAAATGGAGTTGAGTCACATGCAGTTTTTTGTCCTACGAGCAAGAGTTGTTTTCTGGTAAGACGAGTCACTATTGTGCTCCAATTGCCATACACAGTGCAAATAGCACTCGCGTCTGTTCTCAGGAAGTACAGTTATCGGATGAAGAGGATCTACTGTTCCTGTCAGTTTCCTAAGCAGAGTTGAACTAGATATGTCCCGTGTGTGTAGGAAGCACAGTTCTTTTGTTCTGAGCAAGCTCACTGTTCTGGCCCTATAGGAAACACAGTAGAGTAGAAGAGTGCTCTTTTATCTAAAGCAGAGTGTTTTTTTTGTAAGGCGAGCTAGCGTTTGTTTCCCAGTCCTAAATGGAGTTGAATCACATGCAGTTTTTGGTCCTACGAGCAAGAGTTGTTTTATGGTAAGAAGACTCACTATTGTGCTCCAAATGCCATACACAGTGTAAATAGCACTCGCGTCTGTTCCTAGCAAGTACAGTGCATTGGACTGAAAAGGAGCTACTGTTCTTGTTAGTTTCCTAAGCAGAGTTGAACTATATATGGTCCATGTGTGTAGGAAGCACAGTTCTTTTGTTCTGAGCAAGCTCACTCTTTGGACCCCATAGGAAACACAGTAGAGTAAAAGAGTGCTCTTCTATCAAAAGCAGAGTGTGTTTCTTGTAAGGCGAGCTAGCGTTTGTTTCCCAGACCTAAATGGAGTTGAATCACATGCAGTTTCTGGTCCTATGAGCAAGAGTTGTTTTCTGGTAAGGAAAGTCACTATTGCACTCCAATTGCCCTACACAGTGCAAATAGCACTCCCGTCTGTTCCCAGCAAGTACAGTGTATTGGACTGAAGAGGATCTACTGTTCTTGTCAGTTTCCTAAGCAGTGTTGAACTAGATATAGTCATTTGTGTAGGAATCACAGTTCTTTTGTTCTGAGCAAGCTCACTGTTCGGTCCCCATAGGAAACACAGTAGAGTAGAAGAGTTCTCTTTTTTCAAAAGCAGGGTGTGTTTCATGTGATGCGAGCTAGCATTTGTTGCCCAGTCCTAAATAGAGTTGAATCACATGCTGTTTCTGGTCCTAAGAGCAAGAGTTGTTTTCTGGTATGAAGAGTCACTATTGTGCTCCCATTGTCATACACAGGGCAAATAGCACTAGCGTCTGTTCCCAGCATGTACAGTGTATTGGACTGAAAAGGATGTATTGTTCTTGTCAGTTTCCTAAGCAGAATTGAACTAGATATGGCCCTGTATGTAGGAAGCACAGTTCTTTTGTTCTGAGCAAGCTCTCTGTTCTGGCCCTATAGGAAACACAGTAGAGTAGAAGAGTGCTCTTTTCTCAAAAGCAGAGTGTGTTTCTTGAAAGGCGAGCTAGCGTTTGTTTCCCAGTCCTAAATGGAGTTGAATCACATGCAGTTTCTAATTCTACAAGCAAGAGTTGTTTTATGGTAAAAATAGTCACTATTGCGCTGCCATTACCATACACAGGACAAATAGCACTGGCGTCTGTTCCCAGCAAGTACGGTGTATTGGACTGAAGAGGATCTACTGTTCTTGTCAGGTTCCTAAGCAGAAATGAACTAGATATGGCCGTGTGTGTAGGAAGCACAGTTCTTTTGTTCAGAGCAAGCTAACCGTTCGGACCCTATAGGAAACACAGTAGAGTACAAGAGTGCTCTTTTCTCAAAAGCAGAGTGTGTTTCTTGTACGGCAAGCTAGCGTTTGTTTCCCAGTCCTAAATGGAGTTGAATCACATGCAGTTTCTGGTCCTACGAGCAAGAGTTTATTTCTGGTAAGGAAAGTCACTATTGTGCTCCCGTTGCCATACACAGTGCAAATAGCACTGGCGTCTGTTCCCAGCATGTACAGTGTATTGGACTGAAGCGGTTCCACTGTTCTTGTCAGTTTCCTAAGCAGAATTGAACTAGATATGGTCCGTGTGTGTAGGAAGCACAGTTCTTTTGTTCTGAGCAAGCTCACTGTTCTGGCCCTATAGGAAACACAGTAGAGTAAAAGAGTGCTATTTTCTCTAAAGCAGAGTGTGTTTCTTGTAAGGCAAGCTAGCGTTTCTTTCCCAGTCTGAAATGGAGTTGAATGACATGCAGTTTCTGGTCCTACGAGCAAGAGTTGTTTTCTGGTAAGGAAAGTCACTATTGTGCTCCAATTGCCGTACACAGTGCAAATACCACTCGCGTCTGTTCCCAGCAAGTACAGTGTATTGGACTGAAGAGGATCTACTGTTCTTGTCAGTTTCCTAAGCAGTGTTGAACTAGATATGGCCGTTTGTGTAGGAATCACAGTTCTTTTGTTCTGAGCAAGCTCACTGTTCGGTCCCCTTAGGAAACACAGTAGAATAGAAGAGTTCTCTTTTCACAAAAGCAGGGTGTGTTTCATGTGATGCGAGCTAGCATTTGTTGCCCAGTCCTAAATGGAGTTGAATCACATGCAGTTTCTAATCCTACAAGCAAGAGTTGTTTTATGGTAAAAATAGTCACTATTGTGCTGCCATTGCCATACACAGGACAGATAGCACTGGCGTCTGTTCCCAGCAAGTACGGTGTATTGGACTGAAGAGGATCTACTGTTCTTGTCAGGTTCCTAAGCAGAATTGAACTAGATATGGCCGTGTGTGTAGGAAGCACAGTTATTTTGTTCAGAGCAAGCTCACTGTTCAGACCTTATAGGAAACACAGTAGAGTAGAAGAGTGCTCTTTTCTCAAAAGCAGAGTGTGTTTCTTGTACGGCAAGCTAGCGTTTGTTTCCCAGTCCTAAATGGAGTTGAATCACATGCAGTTTTTGGTCCTACCAGCAAGAGTTGTTTTCTGGTAAGGAAAGTCACTATTGTGCTCCCTTTGCCATACACAGTGCAAATAGCACATACGTCTGTTTCCAGCAAGTACAGTGTATTAGTCTGAAGAGGAGCTATTGTTCTTGTCAGTTTCCTAAGCAGAATTGAACTAGATATGGCCGTGTATGTAGGAAGCACAGTTCTTTTGTTCTGAGCAAGCTCTCTGTTCTGGCCCTATAGGAAACACAGAAGAGTAGAAGAGTGCTCTTTTCTCAAAAGCAGAGTGTTTTTCTTGTCAGGCGAGCTAGCATTTGTTTCCCAGTCCTAAATGGAGTTGAATCACATGCAGTTTCTGGTCCTACGAGCAAGAGTTGTTTTCTGGTAGGGAAAGTCATTATTGCGCTCCCATTGCCATACATAGTGCAAATAGCACTCGCGTCTGTTCCCAGCAAGGACAGTGTATTGGACTGAAGAGGAGCTACTGTTCTTGTCAGTTTCCCTAGCAGTGTTGAACTAGATATGGCCGCGTGTGTAGGAAGCACAGTTCTTTTGTTCTGATCAAGGTCACTGTTCGGTCCCCATAGGAAACACAGTAGAGTAAAAGAGTTCTCTTTTCTCAAAAGCAGGGTGTGTTTCATGTGAGGCGAGCTAGCATTTGTTGCCCAGTCCTAAATGGAGTTGAATTACATGCAGTTTCTGGTCCTACGAGCAAGAATTGTTTTCTAATAAGGAAAGACCCTATTGCGCTCCCATTGCCATACACAGTGCAAATAGCACTCGAGTCAGTTCCCAGCAAGTACAGTGTATCGGAATGAAGAAGAGCTACTGTTTTTGTCAGTTTCCTAAGGAGAATTTAGCTAGGTATGACCGTGTGTGTAGGAAGCACAGTTCTTTTGTTCAGAGCAAGCTCACTGTTCGGACCCCATAGGAAACACAATAGAGTAGAAGAGTGCTCTTTTCTCAAAAGCAGAGTGTGTTTCTTGTAAGGCAAGCTTGCGTTTCTTTCCCTGTCCTAAATGGAGTTGAGTCACATGCAGTTTCTGGTCCTATGAACAAGAGTTTATTTCTGGTAAGGAAAGTCACTATTGTACTCCATTGCCATACACAGGGCAAATAGCACTGGCATCTGTTCACAGCATGTGCAGTGTATTTGACTGAAGAGGATCTACTGTTCTTGTCAGTTTCCTAAGCAGTGTTGAACTAGATATGGCCGCATGTGTAGGAAGCACAGTTCTTTTGTTCTGAGCAAGGTCACTGTTTGGTCCCCATAGGAAACACAGTAGAATAGAAGAGTTCTCTTTTCTCAAAAGCAGGGTGTGTTTCATGTGAAGCAAGCTAGCATTTGTTGCCCAGTCCTAAATGGAGTTGAATTACATGCAGTTTCTGGTCCTACGAGCAAGAATTGTTTTCTAATAAGGAAAGACCCTATTGCGCTCCCATTGTCATACACAGTGCAAACAGCACTCGCGTCTGTTCCCAGCAAGTACAGTGTATCGGACTGAAGAAGAGCTACTGTTTTTGTCAGTTTCCTAAGCAGAATTGAGCTAGGTATGACCGTGTGTGTAGGAAGCACAGTTCTTTTGTTCAGAGCAAGCTCACTGTTCGGACCCGATAGGAAACACAATAGAGTAGAAGAGTGCTCTTTTCTCATAAGCAGAGTGTGTTTCTTGTAAGGTGAGCTTGCGTTTGATTTTCAGACCTAAATGGAATTGAGTCACATGCACTTTTTGGTCCTATGAGCAAGAGTTGTTTTCTGGTAAGGAAAGTCACTATTGCGCTCCCTTTGCCATACATAGTGGAAATAGCTCTCGCGTCTGTTCCCACCAAGTACAGTGTATTGGACTGAAGAGGAGCTACTGTTCTTGTCAGTTTTCTAAGCAGAGTTTAACTAGATATGGCCCGTGTGTGTAGGAAGTACAGTCCTTTTGTTCTGAGCAAGCTCACTGTTCGGAACAATCAGGAAACACAGTAGAGAAGAAGAGTGCTCTTTTCTCATAAGCAGAGTGTGTTTCTTGTAAGGCGAGATAGCGTTTGTTTCCCAGTACTAAATGGAGTTGAATCACATGCAGTTTGTGGTCCTATGAGCAAGATTTGTTTTCTGGTAAGAAGAGTCACTATTGCGCTCCCATTGTCATACACAGGGCAAATAGCACTGGCATCTGTTCCCAGCATGTACAGTGTATTGGACTGAGGAGGATCTACTGTTCTTGTCAGTTTCCTAAGCAGAATTGAATTAGATATGGCCGTGTGTGTAGGAAGCACAGTTCTCTTGTTCTGATCAAGATCACTGTTCTGGCCCTATAGGAAACACAGTAGAGTAGAAGAGTGCTCTTTTCTGAAAAGCAGAGAGTGTTTCTTGTAAGGCGAGCTAGTGTTTGTTTCCCAGTCTTAAATGGAGTTGAATCACATGCAGTTTCTGGTCCTACGAGCAAGAGTTGTTTTCTGGTAAGAAGAGTCACTATTGCGCTCCCATTGCCATACACAGTGCAAATACCACTCGCGTCTGTTCCCAGCAAGTACAGTGTATTGGACTGAAGAGTAGCTACTGTTCTCGTCAGTTTTCTAAGCAGAGTTGAACTAGATATGGCCCGTGTGTGTAGGAAGCACAGTTCTTTTGTTCTGAGCAAGCTCACTGTTCGGACCCCATAGGAAACACAGTAGAGTAGAAGAGTGCTCTTTTCTCAAAAGCAGAGTGTGTTTTTTGTAAGGCCAGCTAGCGTTTTTTTCCCAGTCCTATATGGAGTTGAATCACATGCAGTTTCTGGTCCTACGATCAAGAGTTGTTTTCTCGTATGAAGAGTAACTATTGCGCTCCCATTGTCAAACACAGGGCAAATAGCACTCGCGTCTGTTCCCAGCATGTACAGTGTATTGGACTGAAAAGGATCTATTGTTCTTGTCAGTTTCCTAAGCAGAATTGAACTACATATGGCCCTGTATGTAGGAAGCACAGTTCTTTTGTTCTGAGCAAGCTATCTGTTCTGGCCCTCTAGGAAACACAGTAGAGTAGAAGAGTGCTCTTTTCTCAAAAGCAGAGTGTGTTCATTGTAAGGCGAGCTACCGTTTGTTTCCCAGTCCTAAATGGAGTTCAATCACATGCAGTTTCTGGTCCTACGAGCAAGAGTTGTTTTATGGTAAGAATAGTCACTATTGCGCTGCCATTGCCATACACCGGACAAATAGCACTGGCGTCTGTTCCCAGCAAGTACGGTGTATTGGACTGAAGAGGATCTACTGTTCTTGTCAGGTTCCTAAGCAGAATTGAACTAGATATGGCCGTGTGTGTAGGAAGCACAGTTCTTTTGTTCAGAGCAAGCTCACTTTTCGGACACTATAGGAAACCCAGTAGAGTAGAAGTGTGCTCTGTTCTCAAAAACAGAGTGTGTTTCTTGTACGGCAAGCTAGCGGTTGTTTCCCAGTCCTAAATGGAGTTGAATCTCATACAGTTTCTGGTCCTACGAGCAAGAGTTTATTTCTGGTAAGGAAAGTCACTATTGTGCTCCCTTTGCCATACACAGGGCAAATAGCACTGGCGTCTGTTCCCAGCATGTACAGTATATTGAACTGAAGAGGTTCCACTGTTCTTGTCAGTTTCCTAAGCAGAATTGAACTAGATATGGCCCATGTGTGTAGGAAGCACAGTTCTTTTGTTCTGAGCAAGCTCACTGTTCTGTCCCTATAGGAAACACAGTAGAGTAGAAGAGTGCTCTTTTCTCAAAAGCAGAGTGTGTTTCTTGTAAGGCGAGCTTGCGTTTCTTTCCCAGTCCTAAATGGAGTTGAGTCACATGCAGTTTCTGGTCCTACGAACAAGAGTTGTTTTCTGGTAAGAAGAGTCACTATTGCGCTCCCATTGCCATACACAGGGCAAATAGCACTGGTGTCTGTTCCCAGCATGTGCAGTGTATTTGACTGAAGAGGGTATACTGTTCTTGTCAGTTTCCTAAGCTGAATTGAACTAGATATGGCCGTGTGTGTAGGAAGCACACTTCTTTTGTTCTGTGCAAGCTTACTGTTCTTGCCCTATAGGAAACACAGTAGAGTAGAAGAGTGCTCTTTTCTCAAAAGCAGAGTGTTTTTCTTGTAAGGCGAGCTAGCATTTATTTCCCAGTTCTAAATGGAGTTGAATCACATGCAGTTTTTGGTCCTATGAGCAAGAGTTGTTTTCTGGTAAGGAATGTCACTATTGCGCTCCCATTGCCACACACAGTGCAAATAGCACTCGCGTCTGTTCCCAGCATGTACAGTGTATTGGACTGAAAAGGATCTTTTGTTCTTGTCAGTTTCCTAAGCAGAATTGAACTAGATATGTCCCTGTATGTAGGAAGCACAGTTCTTTTTTTCTGAGCATGCTCTCTGTTCTGGCCCTATAGGAAACACAGTAGAGTAGAAGAGTGCTCTTTTCTCAAAAGCAGAGTGTGTTTCTTGTAAGGCGAGCTAGCGTTTGTTTCCCAGTCCTAAATGGAGTTGAATCACATGCAGTTTTTGGTCTTACCTGCAAGAGTTGTTTTCTAGTAAGGAAAGTCACTATTGTGCTCCCTTTGCCATACACAGTGCAAATAGCACTCGCGTCTGTTTCCAGCAAGTACAGTGTATTGTACTGAAGAGGAGCTACTGTTCTTGTCATTTTTCTAAGCAGAGTTGAACTAGATATGGCCCGTGTGTGTAGGAAGCACAGTTCTTTTGTTCTGAGCTAGCTCACTGTTCGGACACCATAGGAAACACAGTAGAGTAGAAGAGTGCTCTTTTCTCAAAAGCATTGTGTGTTTCTTGTAAGGCGAGCTAGCGTTTGTTTCCCAGTCCTAAATGGAGTTGAATCACATGCAGTTTCTGGTCCTACGAGCCAGAGTTGTTTTCTGGTAAGAAGAGTCACTATTGTGCTCCCATTGTCATACACAGGGCAAATAGCACTGGCATCGGTTCCCAGCATGTACAATGTATTGAACTGAAGAGGATCTACTGTTCTTGTCAGGTTCCTAAGCAGAATTGAATTAGATATGGCTGTGTGTTTAGGAAGCACAGTTCTTTTGTTCTGAGCAAGCTCACTGTTCGGACCCCATTGGAAACACAGTAGAGTAGAAGAGTGCTCTTTTCACAAAAGCAGAGTGTTTTTCCTGGAAGGCGAGCTAGCGTTTGTTTCCCAGTCCTAAATGGAGTTGAGTGACATGCAGTTTGTGGTCCTACCAGCAAGAGTTGTTTTCTAGTAAGGAAAGTCAATATTGTGCTCCCATTGTCATACACAGGGCAAATAGCACTGGCGTCGGTTCCCAGCATGTACAGTGTATTGGACTGAAGAGAATCTACTGTTCTTGTCAGTTTTCTAAGCAGAATTGAACTAGATATGGCCGTGTGTGTAGGAAGCACAGTTCTCTTTTTCTGATCAAGCTCACTGTTCTGGCCTTATTGGAAACACATTAGAGTAGAAGAGTGCTCTTTTCTCAAAAGCAGAGTGTGTTTCTTGAAAGGCGAGCTAGCGTTTGTTTCCCAGTCCTAAATGGAGTTGAATCACATGCAGTTTCTGGTCTTATGAGCAAGAATTGTTTTCTGGTAAGAAGAGTCACTATTGCGCTCCCATTGTCATACACAGGGGAAATAGCACTGGCATCGGTTCCCAGCATGTACAATGTATTGAACTGAAGAGGTTCTACTGTTTTTGTCACTTTCCTAAGCAGAAATGAATTAGAAAAGCCCGTGTGTGTAGGAAGCACAGTTCTTTTGTTCTGAGCAAGCTCACTGTTCGGACCCCATAGGAAACACAGTAGAGTAGAAGAGTGCTCTTTTCACAAAAGCAGAGTGTGTTTCTTGTAAGGTGAGCTAGCGTTTGTTTCCCAGTCCTAAATGGAGTTGAGTGACATGCAGTTTGTGGTCCTACCATCATGAGTTGTTTTCTAGTAAGGAAAGTCACTATTGTGCTCCCATTGCCATACACAGTGCAAATAGCACTGGCGCCTGTTCCCAGCAAGTACAGTGTATTGGACTGAAGAGCAGCTACTGTTCTTGTCAGTTTTCTAAGCAGAGTTGAACTAGATATGGCCCGTGTGTGTAGGAAGCACAGTTCTTTTTTTCTGAGCAAGCTCACTGTTCTGGCCCTATAGGAAAAACAGTAGAGTAGAAGAGTGCTCTTTTCTCAAAAGCAGAGTGTGTTTCTTGTAAGGCAAGCTAGCGTTTGTTTCCCATTCCTAAATGGAGTTGAATCACATGCAGTTTCTGGTCTATGAGCAAGAGTTGTATTCTGGTAAGAAGAGTCAATATTGCGCTCCCACTGTCATACACAGGGCAAATAGCTCTGGCGTCGGTTACCAGCATGTACAGTTTATTGGACTGAAGAGAATCTACTGTTCTTGTCAGTTTCCTAAGCAGAATTGAACTAGATATGGCCGTGTGTGTAGGAAGCACAGTTCTCTTTTTCTGATCAAGCTCACTGTTCTGACCCTATTGGAAACACAGTAGAGTAGAAGAGTGCTCTTTTCTCAAAAGCAGAGTGTGTTTCTTGAAAGGCGAGCTAGCGTTTGTTTCCCAGTCCTAAATGGAGTTGAATCACATGCAGTTTCTGGTCCTACGAGCAAGAGTTGTTTTCTGGTAAGAAGAGTCACTATTGCGCTCCCATTGTCATACACAGGGCAAATAGCACTGGCATCGGTTTCCAGCATGTACAATGTATTGAACTGAAGAGGATCTACTGTTCTTGTCAGGTTCCTAAGCAGAATTGAACTAGATATGGCCCATGTGTGTAGGAAGTACAGTTCTTTTGTTCTGAGCAAGCTCACTGTTTTGGCCCTATAGGAAACACAGTAGAGTAGAAGAGTTCTCTTTGCTCAAAAGCAGAGTGTGTTTCTTGTAAGGCGAGCTAGCGTTTGTTTCCCAGTCCTAAATGGATTTGAATCACATGCAGTTTCTGGTCGTATGAGCAAGAGTTGTTTTCTGGTTAAGAAGAGTCACTATTGTGCTCCCATTGTCATACACAGGGCAAATAGCACTGGTGTCTGTTCCCAGCATATACAGTGTATTTTGACTGAAGAGGACATACTTTTCTTCTCAGTTTCCTAAGCAGAATTCAACTAGATATGGCCCGTGTGTGTAGGAAGCACAGTTCTTTTGTTCTGAGCAAGCTTTCTGTTCTCGCCCTACAGGAAACACAGTAGAGTAGAAGAGTGCTCTTTTCTCAAAAGCAAAATGTGTTTATTGTAAGGCGAGCTAGTGTTTCTTTCCCAGTCCAAAATGGAGTGGAGTTACATGCTGTTTTTGGTTCTATGAGCAAGCGTTCTTTTCTGGTAACAAGAGTCACTATTGCGCTCCCATTACCATACACATTGCAAATTGCACTCGCGTGTGTTCCCAGCCTTTACAGAGTATTGGACTTAAGAGGAGCTACTTTTCTTCTCAGATTCCTAAGCAGAGTTGAGCCAGATATGGCCTATGTGTGTAGGAAGCACAGTTCTTTTGTTCTGAGCAAGCTCATTGTTCTGGCCCTATAGGAAACACAGTAGAGTAGAAGAGTGCTCTTTTCTCAAAGGCAGAGTGTGTTTCTTGTAAGGCAAGCTAGCGTTTGTTTCCCAGTCCTAAATGGATTTGAATCACATGCAGTTTCTGGTCCTAAGAGCAAGAGTTGTTTTCTGGTAAGAAGAGACACTATTGCACTCCCATTGCCATACACAGTACAAATAGCACTCGCATCTGTTCCCAGCAAGTACAGTGTGTTGGACTGAAGAGGATCTACTGTTCTTGTCAGTTTCCTAAGGAGAATTGAACTATATATGGCCCGTTTGTGTAGGAAGCACAGTTCTTTTGTTCTGAGCAAGCTTTCTGTTCTGGCCCTACAGGAAACACAGTAGAGTAGAAGAGTCCTCTTTTGTCAAAAGCAAAGTGTGTTTCTTATAAGGCGAGCTAGCGTTTGTTTCCCAGTCCTAAATGGAGTTGAGTAACATTCATTTTTTGGTCCAACGAACAAGAGTTGTTTTCTAGTAAGAAGAGTCACTATTGCGCTCCCATTGCCATACACAGTACAAAGAGCACTCGCGTCTCTTCCCAGCAAGTACAGTGTATTGGACTGAAGAGTATCTACTGTTCTTGTCAGTTTCCTAAGCAGAGTTGAACTAGATATGGCCCGTGTTTGTAGGAAGCACAGTTCTTTTGTTCTGAGCAAGCTCATTGTTCGGACCCCATAGGAAACACAGTAGAGTAGAAGAGTGCTCTTTTCTCAAAAGCAGAGTGTGTTTCTTGTAAGGCGAGCTAGGATTTGTTTCCCAGTCCTAAATGGAGTTGAATCACATACAGTTTCTGATCCTACGAGCAAGAGTTGTTTTCTGGTAAGAAGAGTCACTATTGTGCTCACATTGTCATACACAGGGCAAAGAGCACTGGCGTCGGTTCCCAGCAAGTACAGTGTATTGGACTGTATAGGATCTACTGTTCTTGTCAGTTTCCTAAGCAGAATTGAACTAGATATGGCCCGTGTGTGTAGGAAGCACAGTTCTTTTGTTCTGAGCAAGCTGACTGTTCTGTCTCTATAGGAAACACAGAAGAGTAGAAGAGTGCTCTTTTCTCAAAAGCAGAGTGTGTTTCTTGTAAGGCGAGGTAGCGTTTGTTTCCCAGTCCTATATGGAGTTGAATCATATGCAGATTTGTCCTACGTGCAAGATTTGTTTTCTGGTAAGGAAAGTCACTATTGTGCTCCCTTTGCCATACACAGTGCAAATAGCACTCCCGTCTGTTCCCAGCAAGTACAGTGTATTGGACTGAAGAGGATCTACTGTTCTTGTCAGTTTCCTAAGCAGAGTTGACCTAGATATGGCGCGTGAGTGTAGGAAGTACAGTTCTTTTGTTCTAAGCAAGCTCACTGTTCAGACCACATAGGAAACAGAGTAGAGTAGAAGAGTGCTCTTTTCTCAAAAGCAGAGTGTGTTTCTTGTAATCAAGCTAGCGTTTGTTTCCCAGTCCTAAATGGAGTTGAGTCACATGCAGTTTCTGGTCCTACGAGCAAGAGTTGTTTTCTGGTAAGAAGAGTCACTATTGTGCTCCCATTGTCATACACAGTGCAAATAGCACTCGCGTCTGTTCCCAGCAATACAGTGTATTGGACTAAAGAGGAGCTACTGTTCTTGTCAGTTTCCTAAGCAGAGTTGAACTAGATATGGCTGTGTGTGTAGGAAGCACAGTTCTTTTGTTCTGAGCAAGCTCACTGTTCAGTGCCATAGGAAACACAGTAGAGTAGAAGAGTGCTCTTTTCTCAAATAAGAGTGTGTTTCTTGTAAGGCGAGCTAGCGTTTGTTTCCCAGTCCGAAATGGAGTTGAATCAAATGGAGTTTTTTGTCCTATGAGCAGGAGTTGTTTTCTGGTAAGAAGAGTCACTATTTCACTCCCATTGCCATACACAGTGCAAATAGCACTGGTGTCCATTCCCAGCATGTACAGTGTATTGGACTGAAGAGGATCTACTGTTCTTTTCAGTTTCCTAAATAGAATTGAACTAGACATGGCCCGTGTGTGTAGGAAGCACAGTTCTTTTGTTCTGAGCATGCTCACTGTTCTGGCCCTATAGGAAACCCAGTAGAGTAGAAGAGTGCTCTTTTCTCAAAAGCATAGTGTGTTCCTTGTAAGACGAGCTAGCGTTTGTTTCCCAGTCCTAAATGGATTTGAGTCACATGCAGTTTCTGGTCCTACGAGCAAGATTTGTTTTCTGGTAAGAAGAGTCACTATTGCGCTCCAATTGTCATACACAGTGCAAATAGCACTAGAGTCTATTCCCAGCAAGTACAGTGTATTGGACTGAAGAGGATCTACTATTCTTGGCAGTTTCCTAAGCAGAGTTGAACTAGATATGGCCCGTGTGTGTAGGATGCACAGTTCTTTTGTTCTGAGCAAGCTCACTGTTCGGACCCCATAGGAAACACAGTAGAATAGAAGAGTGCTCTTTTCTCAAAAGCAGAGTGTGTTTCTTGTAAGGCAAGCTAGCGTTTGTTTCCCAGTCCTAAATGGAGTTGAATCACATGCAGTTTCTGGTCCTACGAGCAAGAGTTGTTTTCTGGTAAGAAGAGATACTAGTGTGCTCCCATTGCCATACACAGTACAAATAGCACTCGCGTCTGTTCGCAGCATGTACAGTGTATTGGACTGAAAAGGATCTACTGTTCTTGTCAGTTTCCTAAGCAGAATTGAACTAGTTATGGCCATGTATGTAGGAAGCACAGTTCTTTTGTTCTGAGCAAGCTTTCTGTTCTGTCTGAATAGGAAACACAGAAGAGTTGAAGAGTGCTCTTTTCTCAAAAGCAGAGTGTGTTTCTTGTAAGGCGAGCTAGCGTTTCTTTCCCAGTCCTAAATGGAGTTGAATCATATGCAGTTTTTGGTCCTACGTGCAAGATTTGTTTTCTGTTAAGGAAAGTCACTATTGTGCTCCCTTTGCCATACACAGTGCAAATAGCACTCCCGTCTGTTCCCAGCAAGTACAGTGTATTGGACTGAAGAGGATCTACTGTTCTTGTCAGTTTCCTAAGCAGAGTTGAACTAGATATGGCCCGTGTGTGTAGGAAGTACAGTTCTTTTGTTCTAAGCAAGCTCACTGTTCAGACCACATAGGAAACAGAGTAGAGTAGAAGAGTGTTCTTTTCTCAAAAGCAGAGTTTGTTTCTTGTAATCGAGCTAGCGTTTGTTTTCCAGTCTTAAATGGAGTTGATTCCCATGCAGTTTCTGGTCCTACCAGCAAGAGTTGTTTTCTGGTAAGAAGAGTCACTATTGTGCTCCCATTGTCATACACAGTGCAAATAGCACTCGCTTCTATTCCCAGCAATACAGTGTATTGGAATGAAGAGGAGCTACTGTTCTTGTCAGTTTCCTAAGCAGAGTTGAACTAGATATGGCTGTGTGTGTAGGAAGCACAGTTCTTTTGTTCTGAGCAAGCTCACTGTTCAGTGCCATAGGAAACACAGTAGAGTATAAGAGTGCTCTTTTCTCAAAAGCAGAGTGTGTTTCTTGTAAGGCGAGCTAGCGTTTGTTTCCCAGTCCGAAATGGAGTTGAATCAAATGGAGTTTTTTGTTCTATGAGCAGGAGTTGTTTTCTGGTAAGAAGAGTCACTATTTCGCTCCCATTGCCATACACAGTGCAAATAGCACTGGTGTCCATTCCCAGCATGTACAGTGTATTGGACTGAAGAGGATCTACTGTTCTTTCAGTTTCCTAAATAGAATTGAACTAGATATGGCCCGTGTGTGTAGGAAGCACAGTTCTTTTGTTCTGAGCATGCTCACTGTTCTGGCCCTATAGGAAACCCAGTAGAGTAGAAGAGTGCTCTTTTCTCAAAAGCAGAGTGTGTTCCTTGTAAGACGAGCTATCGTTTGTTTCCCAGTCCTAAATGGATTTGAGTCACATGCAGTTTCTGGTCCTACGAGCAAGAGTTGTTTTCTGGTAAGAAAAGTCACTATTTCCTTCCCATTGCCATACAAAGTGCAAATAGCACTCACGTCTGTTCCCAGAGAGTACAGTGTATTGGACTGAATAGTAGCCACTGTTCTTGTCAGTGTCCTAAGCAGAGTTGAACTAGATATGGCCCGTGTGTAGGAATCACAGTTTTTTTGTTCTGAGCAAGCTCACTGTTCGAACCCCATAGGAAACACAGTAGAGTAGAAGAGTGCTCTTTCCTCAAAAGCAGAGTGTGTTCCTTGTAAGGCGAGCTAGCGTTTGTTTCCCAGTCCTAAATGGAGTTGAATCACATGCAGTTTCTGGTCCTACGAGCAAGAGTTGTTTTCTGGTAAGAAGAGACACTAGTGTGCTCCCATTGCCATACACAGTACAAATAGCACTCGCGTCTGTTCGCAGCATGTACAGTGTATTGGACTGAAAAGGATCTACTGTTCTTGTCAGTTTCCTAAGCAGAATTGAACAAGTTATGGCCGTGTATGTAGGAAGCACAGTTCTTTTGTTCTGAGCAAGCTTTCTGTTCTGGCCCGATAGGAAACACAGAAGAGTAGAAGAGTGCTCTTTTCTCAAAAGCAGAGTGTGTTTCTTGTAAGGCGAGCTAGCGTTTGTTTCCCAGTCCCAAATGGAGTTGAATCATATGCAGTTTTTGGCTCTACGTGCAAGATTTGTTTTCTGGTAAGGAAAGTCACTATTGTGCTCCCTTTTGCCAAACACAGTGCAAATAGCACTCCCGTCTGTTCCCAGCAAGTACAGTGTATTGGACTGAAGAGGATCTACTGTTCTTGTCAGTTTCCTAAGCAGAGTTGAACTAGATATGGCCCGTGTGTGTAGGAAGTACAGTTCTTTTGTTCTGAGCAAGCTCACTGTTCAGACCACATAGGAAACACAGTAGAGTAGAAGACTGCTCTTTTCTCAAAAGCGGAGTGTTTCTTGTAAGGCGAGCTAGTGTTTGTTTCCCAGTCCTAAATGGAGTTGAGTCACATGCAGTTTGTGGTCTTACGAGCAAGAGTTGTTTTCTGGTAAGAAGAGTCAGTATTGCGCTCCCATTGTCATACACAGTGCAAATAGCACTCGCGTCTGTTCCCAGCTAGTACAGTGTATTGGACTGAAGAGGAGCTACTTTTCTTGTCAGTTTAATAAGCAGAGTTGAACTAGATATGGCTGTGTGTGTAGGAAGCACAGTTCTTTTTTTCTGAGCATGCTCACTGTTCTGGCCCTATAGGAAACCCAGTAGAGTAGAAGAGTGCTCTTTTCTCAAAAGCAGAGTGTGTTCCTTGTAAGACGAGCTAGCGTTTGTTTCCCAGTCCTAAATGGATTTGAGTCACATGCAGTTTCTGGTCCTACGAGCCAGAGTTGTTTTCTGGTAAGAAGAGTCACTATTGCTTCACATTGCCATACAAAGTGCAAATAGCACTCACGTCTGTTCCCAGAGAGTACAGTGTATTGGACTGAAGAGGAGCCACTGTTCTTGTCAGTGTCCTAAGCAGAGTTGAACTAGATATGGCCCGTGTGTAGGAAGCACAGTTTTTTTGTTCTGAGCAAGCTCACTGTTCGAACCCCATAGGAAACACAGTAGAGTTGAAGAGTGCTTATTTCTCAAAAGCAGAGTGTGTTCCTTGTAAGGCAAGCTAGCGTTTGTTTCCCAGTCCTAAATGGAGTTCAATCACATGCAGTTTCTGGTCCTACGAGCAAGTGTTGTTTTCTGGTAAGAAGAGTCACTTTTGCGCTCCCATTGTCATACACAGGGCAAATAGTACTGGCATCTATTCCCAGCACATACAGTGTATTGGACAGAAGAGGATCTACTGTTCTTGTCAGTTTCCTAAGCAAAATTGAACTATATATGGCCCGTTTGTGTAGGAAGCACAGTTCTTTTGTTCTGAGCAAGCTCACTCTTCGGACCCCATAGGAAACACAGTAGAGTACAAGAGTGCTCTTTTCTCAAAAGGAGTGTGTGTTTCTTGTAAGGTGAGCTAGTGTTTGTTTCCCAGTCCTAAATAGAGTTGAATCCTATGCAGTTTCTGGTCCTACGAGCAACAGTTGTTTTCTGGTAAGAAGAGTCATTATTGCGCTCGCGTTGTCACACACAGGGCAAATAGCACTGGCGTCTGTTACCAGCATGTACACTGTATTGGACTGAAGAGGATCTACTATTCTTGTCAGTTTCCTAAGCAGAATTGAACTAGATATGGCCGTGTGTGTAGGAAGCACAGTTCTTTTGTTCTGAGCAAGCTCAGTGTTTTGGCCCTATAGGAAACACAGTAGAGTAGAAGAGTGCTCTTTTCTCAAAAGCAGAGTGTGTTTCTTGTAAGGCGAGCTAGCGTTTTTTTCCCAGTACTAAATGGAGTTGAATCACATGCAATTTTTGGTCCTACGAACAAGAGTTGTTTTCTGGTAAGGAAAGTCACTATTGCGCTCCCACTGCCATACACAGTGCAAATAGCACTCGCGTCTGTTCCCACCAAGTACAGGGTATTGGACTGAAGAGGAGCTACTGTTCTTGTCATTTTCCTAAGCAGAGTTTAAATAGATATGGCCCGTGTGTGTAGGAAGCACATTTCTTTTGTTCTGAGCAAGCTCACTGTTCGGAACTCATAGGAAACACAGTAGAGTAGAAGAGTGGTCTTTTCTCAAAAGCAGAGTGTGTTTCTTGTAGGGCCAGCTAGTGTTTGTTTCCCAGTAAGAAATGGAGTTGAATTCCATGCAGTTTCTGGTCCTACGAGCAAGAGTTGTTTTCTGGTAAGAAGAGTCACTATTGCGCTCCCATTGCCATACACAGTGCAAATAGCACTCGCGTATGTTCCCAGCAAGTACAGTGTATTGGACTGAAGAGAAGCTACTGTTCTTGTCAGTTTCCTAAGCAGAGTTGAAGTAGATATGTCCCGTGTGTGTAGGAAGCACAGTTCTTTTGTTCTGAGCAAGTTCACTGTTCGGACCCCATAGGAAACACAGTAGAGTAGAAGAGTGCTCTTTTCTCAAAAGCAGAGTGTGTTCCTTGTAAGGCGAGCTAGCGTTTGTTTCCCAGTCCTAAATGGAGTTGAATCACATGCAGTTTCTGGTCCTGCAAGCAAGAGTTGTTTTCTGGTAATAAGAGACACTAGTGTGCTCCCATTGCAATACACAGTACAAATAGCACTCGCGTCTGTTCGCAGCATGTACAGTGTATTGGACTGAAAAGGATCTACTGTTCTTGTCAGTTTCCTAAGAAGAATTGAACTAGTTATGGCCATGTATGTAGAAAGCACAGTTCTTTTGTTCTGAGCAAGCATTCTGTTCTGGCCCTATAGGAAACACAGAAGAGTAGAAGAGTGCTCTTTTCTCAAAAGCAGAGTATGTTTCTTGTAAGGCGAGCTAGTGTTTGTTTCCCAGCCTGAAATGGAGTTGAATCCCATGCAGTTTCTGGTCCTACGAGCAAGAGATGTTTTCTGGTAAGAATAGTCACTATTGCCCTCCCATTGCCATATACAGTGCAAATAGCTCTCGCGTCTGTGCCCAGCAAGTACAGTGTATTGGACTGTAGAGGAGCTACTGTTTTTGTCAGTTTCCTAAGCAGAGTTAAACTAGATATGGCCGTGTGTGTAGGAAGAACAGTTCTTTTGTTCTGAGCAAGCTCACTGTACTGGCCCTATAGGAAACACAGTAGATTAGAAGAGTGATCTTTTCTCAAAAGCAAAGTGTGTTTCTTTTAAGGCAAGCTAGTGTTTGTTTCCCAGTCCTAAATGGATTTGAATCACATGCAGTGTCTGGTCCTACGAGCAAGAGTTGTTTTCTGGTAAGAAGAGTCACTATTGCGCTCCCATTGTCATACACAGGGCAAATAGTACTGGCATCTGTTCCCAGCATGTACAGTGTATTGGACTGAAGAGGATCTACTGTTCTTTTCAGTTTCCTAAGCAGAGTTGAACTAGATATAGTCGGTGTGTGTAGGAAGCACAATTCTTTTGTTCTGAGCAAGCTCACTATTCTGGCCCTACAAAAAACACATTAGACTAGAAGAGTGCTCTTTTCTCAAAAGCAGAGTGTATTTATTGTAAGGCGAGCTAGCGTTTGTTTCCCAGTTATAAATGGAGTTGAATCACATGCAGTTTCTGGTCCTACGAGCAAGAGTTGTTTTCTGGTAAGAAGAGTCACTATTGCGCTCCCATTATCATACACAGGGCAAATAGCACTGGCGTCTGTTAACAGCATGTACAGTGTATTGTACTGAAGAGGAGCTACTGTTCTTGTCAGTTTTCTATGCAGAGTTGAACTAGATATAGCCTGTGTGTGTAGGAAGCACAGTTCTTTTGTTCTGAGCAAGCTCACTATTCTGGCCCTTTAGGAAACACAGAAGAGTAGAAGACTGCTCTTTTCTCAAAAGCAGAGTGTTTTTCTGGTAAAGCGAGCTAGCGTTTGTTTCCCAGTCCTTAATGATGTTGAATCACATGCAGTTTCTGGCCCTACGATCAAGAGTTGTTTTCTGGTAAGAAGAGTTACTATTGTGCTCCCATTGTCATACACAGGGCAAATAGCACTGGCGTCTGTTCCCAGTAAGTACAGTGTATGGGACGGAAGAGGATCTACTGTTCCTGTCAGTTTCCTAAGCAGAATTGAACTAGATATGCCCGTGTGTGTAGGAAGCACAGTTCTTTTGTTCTGAGCAAGCTCACTGTTCTGGCCCTATAGGAAACACAGTAGAGTAGAAGAGTGCTCTTTTCTCAAAAGCAGAGTGTGTTTCTTGTAAGGAGAGCTAGCGTTTGGTTCCCAAACCTAAATGGAGTTAAATCACGTGCAGTTTCTGGTCCTACGAGATAGAGTTGTTTTCTGGTAAAGAAAGTCACTATTGCGCTCCCATTGACATACACAGTGCAAATAGCACTCTCGTCTGTTCCCAGCAAGTAAAGTGTATTGGACTGAAGAGGAGCTACTGTTCTTGTCAGTTTCCTAAGTAGAGTTGAACTAGATATGGCCCGTGTGTGTAGGAAGCACAGTTCTTTTGTTCTGAGCAAGCTCACTGTTCGGACCCCATAGGAAACACTGTAGAGTAGAAGAGTGCTCTTATCTCAAAAGCAGAGTAGGTTTCTTGTAAGGCGAGCTGGCGGTTGTTTCGCAGTCCTAAATGGAGTTGAATCAGTTGCAGTTTCTGGTCCTACGAGCAAGAGTTGTTTTCTGGTAAGAAGAGTCACTATTGAGTTCCCATTGTCATACACAGGGCAAATAGCACTGGCATCTGTTCCCACCAAGTACAGTGTATTGGACTGAAGAGGAGCTACTGTTCTTGTCAGTTTCCTAAACAAAGTTGAACTAGATATAGCCCGTGTGTGTAGGAAGCACAGTTCTTTTGTTCTGAGCAAGCTCACTATTCTGGTCCTATAGGAAACACAGTAGAGTAGAAGAGTGCTCTTTTCTCAGAAGCAGAGTGTGTTTCTTGTAAGGCGAGCTAGCGTTTGTTTCCCAGTCCTATATGGAGTTGATTCACATGCAGTTTCTGGTCCTACGAGCAAGAGTTGTTTTCTGGTAAGAAGAGTCACTATTGTGCTCCCCTTGTCATACACAGTGCAAATAGCACTCGCGTTTGTTCCCAGGAAGTACAGTGTATTGGAATGAGGAGGAGCTACTGTTCTTGTCAGTTTCCCAAGCAGAGTTGAATTAGATATGGCTCATGTGTGTAGGAAGCACACTTCTTTTGTTCTGAACAAGCTCACTGTTCAGACACAATAGGAAACACAGTTGGGAAGAAGAGTGCTCTTTTCTCAAAAGCAGAGTGTGTTTCTGGTAAGGCGAGCTAGTGTTTGTTTCCCAGTCCTAAATGGAGTTGAATCACATGCAGATTCTGGTTCTACGAGCAAGAGTTGTTTTCTGGTAAGAAGAGTCACTATTGAGCTCCCATTGTCATACACAGGGCAAATAGCACTAGCGTCTATTCCCAGCAAGTACAGTGTATTGGACTGAAGAGGAGCTACTGTTCTTGTCAGTTTACTAAGCAGAGTTGAACTAGATATAGCCCGTGTGTGTAGGAAGCACAGTTCTTTTGTTCTGAGCAAGGTCACTATTCTGGCCCTATAGGAAACACAGCAGAGTAGAAGAGTGCTCTTTTCTCAAAAGCAGAGTGTGTTTCTTGTAAGGCGAGCTAGCGTTTGTTTCCCAGTCTTAAATGGAGTTGAGTCACATGCAGTTTCTGGTCCTACGAGCAAGAGTTTTTTTTTCTGGTAAGGAAAGTCACCATTGCGCTCCCATTGTCATTCACAGGGCAAATAGCACTGGCGTCTGTTCCTAGCAAGTACAGTGTATTTTAATGAAGAGGAGCTACAGTTCTTGTCAGTTTCCTAAGCAGAGTTGAACTAGATATGGCCCGTGTGTGTAGGAAGCACAGTTCTTTTGTTCTGAGCAAGCTCACTATTCTGGCCCAATAGGAATCACAGTAGAGTAGAAGAGTGCTCTTTTCTCAAATCAGAGTGTGTTTCTTGTAATGCGAGCTAGCAATTGTTTCCCAGTCCTACATGTAGTTGAATCACATGCAGTTTTTGATTCTACGAGCAAGAGTTGTTTTCTGGTAAGGAAAGTCACTATTGTGCTCCCATTGCCATACACAGTGCAAATAGCACTGGCGTCTGTTCCCAGCAAGTACAGTGTATTGGACTGAAAAGGAGCTACTGTTCTCGTTAGTTTGCTAAGCAGAGTTGAACTAGACATGGCCCGTGTGTGTTGGAAGCACAGTTCTTTTGTTCTGAGCCAGCTCACTGTTCTGGCCCTATAGGAAACACAGTAGAGTAGAAGAGTGCTCTTTTCTCAAAAGCAGAGTGTGTTTCTTGTAAGGCGAGCTAGCGTTTGTTTCCCATTCCTAAATGGAGTTGAATCACATGCAGTTTCTGGTCCTACGAGCAAGAGTTGTTTTCTGGTAAGAAGAGTCACTATTGTGCTCCCATTGTCATACACAGGGCAAATAGCACTCGCGTCTGTTCCCAGCATGTACAGTGTATTGGACTGAAGAGGATCTACTGTTCTTGTCAGTTTCCTAAGAAGAATTGAACTAGATATGGCCGTGTGTGTAGGAAGCACAGTTCTTTTGTTCTGAGCAAGCTCACTGTTTTGGCCCTTTAGGAAACACAGTAGAGTAGAAGAGTGCTCTTTTCTCAAAAGCAGAGTGTGTTTCTTGTAAGGCGAGCTAGCATTTGTTTCCCAGTCCTAAATGGAGTTGAATCACATGTAGTTTTTGATCCTACGAGCAAGAGTTGTTTTCTGGTAAGGAAAGTCACTATTGCGCTCCAATTGCCACACACAGTGCAAAGAGGACTCGCGTCTGTTCCCATCAAGTACAGTGTATTGGACTGAAGAGGAGCTACTGTTCTTCTCAGTTTCCTAAGCAGAGTTGAACTAGATATGGCCCCTGTGTGTAGGAAGCACAGTTATTTTGTTCTGAGCAAGCTGACTGTTCGGACCCCATAGGAAAAACAGTAGAGTAGAAGAGTGCTCTTTTCTCAAATGTACAGTGTGTTTCTTGTAAGGCGAGCTAGCGTTTGTTTCCCAGTACTAAATGGAGTTGAGTGACATGCAGTTTGTGGTCCTACCAGCAAGAGTTGTTTTCTAGTAAGGAAAGTCGCTATTGCGCTCCCATTGCCATACACAGTGCAAATAGCACTGGCGCCTGTTCCCAGCAAGTATAGTGTATTGGACTGAAGAGCAGCTACTGTTCTTGTCAGTTTTCTAAGCAGAGTTGAACTAGATATGGCTCGTGTGTGTAGGAAGCACAGTTCTTTTGTTCTGAGCAATCTCACTGTTCTGGCCCTATAGGAAACACAGTAGAGTAGAAGAGTGCTCTTTTCTCAAAAGCAGAGTGTGTTTCTTGTAAGGCGAGCTAGCGTTTGGTTCCCAGTCCTAAATGGAGTTGAATCACATGCAGTTTCTGGTCTATGAGCAAGAGTTGTTTTCTGGTAAGAAGAGTCAATATTGCGTTCCCATTGTCATACACAGGGCAAATAGCTCTGGCGTCGGTTACCAGCATGTACAGTGTATTGGACTGAAGAAAATCTACTGTTCTTGTCAGTTTCCTAAGCACAATTGAACTAGATATGGCCGTGTGTGTAGGAAGCACAGTTCTCTTGTTCTGATCAAGCTCACTGTTCTGGCCCTATTGGAAACACAGTAGAGTAGAAGAATGCTCTTTTCTCAAAAGCAGAGTGTGTTTCTTGAAAGGCGAGCTAGCGTTTGTTTCCCAGTCCTAAATGGAGTTGAATCACATGCAGTTTCTGGTCCTACGAGCAAGAGTTGTTTTCTGCTAAGAAGAGTCACTATTGCGCTCCCATTGTCATACACAGGGCAAATAGCACTGGCATCGGTTCCCAGCATGTACAATGTATTGAACTGAAGAGGATCTACTGTTCTTGTCAGGTTCTTAAGCAGAATTGAATTAGATATGGCCGTGTGTGTAGGAAGCACAGTTCTTTTGTTCTGAGCAAGCTCACTGTTCGGACCCCTTAGGAAACACATTAGAGTAGAAGAGTGCTGTTTTCTCAAAAGCAGAGTGTGTTTCTTGTAAGGCGAGCTAGCGTTTGTTTCCCAGTCCTAAATGGAGTTGAATCACATGCAGTTTCTGGTCCTACGAGCAAGAGTTGTTTTCTGGTAAGAAGAGTCACTATTGTGCTCCCCTTGTCATACACAGTGCAAATAGCACTCGCGTTTGTTCCCAGGAAGTACAGTGTATTGGAATGAGGAGGAGCTACTGTTCTTGTCAGTTTCCCAAGCAGAGTTGAATTAGATATGGCTCATGTGTGTAGGAAGCACACTTCTTTTGTTCTGAGCAAGCTCACTGTTCAGACCCCATAGGAAACACAGTTGGGTAGAAGAGTGCTCTTTTCTCAAAAGCAGAGTGTGTTTCTGGTAAGGCGAGCTAGTGTTTGTTTCCCAGTCCTAAATGGAGTTGAGTCACATGCAGTTTCTGGTCCTACGAGCAAGAGTTTTTTTTTCTGGTAAGGAAAGTCACCATTGCGCTCCCATTGTCATTCACAGGGCAAATAGCACTGGCGTCTGTTCCTAGCAAGTACAGTGTATTTTAATGAAGAGGAGCTACAGTTCTTGTCAGTTTCCTAAGCAGAGTTGAACTAGATATGGCCCGTGTGTGTAGGAAGCACAGTTCTTTTGTTCTGAGCAAGCTCACTATTCTGGCCCTATAGGAATCATAGTAGAGTAGAAGAGTGCTCTTTTCTCAAATCAGAGTGTGTTTCTTGTAATGCGAGCTAGCAATTGTTTCCCAGTCCTACATGTAGTTGAATCACATGCAGTTTTTGATCCTACGAGCAAGAGTTGTTTTCTGGTAAGGAAAGTCACTGTTGTGCTCCCATTGCCATACACAGTGCAAATAGCACTGGCGTCTGTTCCCAGCAAGTACAGTGTATTGGACTGAAAAGGAGCTACTGTTCTCGTCAGTTTGCTAACCAGAGTTGAACTAGACATGGCCCGTGTGTGTTGGAAGCACAGTTCTTTTGTTCTGAGCCAGCTCACTGTTCTGGCCCTATAGGAAACACAGTAGAGTAGAAGAGTGCTCTTTTCTCAAAAGCAGAGTGTGTTTCTTGTAAGGCGAGCTAGCGTTTGTTTCCCATTCCTAAATGGAGTTGAATCACATGCAGTTTCTGGTCCTACGAGCAAGAGTTGTTTTCTGGTAAGAAGAGTCACTATTGTGCTCCCATTGTCATACACAGGGCAAATAGCACTCGCGTCTGTTCCCAGCATGTACAGTGTATTGGACTGAAGAGGATCTACTGTTCTTGTCAGTTTCCTAAGAAGAATTGAACTAGATATGGCCGTGTGTGTAGGAAGCACAGTTCTTTTGTTCTGAGCAAGCTCACTGTTTTGGCCCTTTAGGAAACACAGTAGAGTAGAAGAGTGCTCTTTTCTCAAAAGCAGAGTGTGTTTCTTGTAAGGCGAGCTAGCGTTTGTTTCCCAGTCCTAAATGGAGTTGAATCACATGTAGTTTTTGATCCTACGAGCAAGAGTTGTTTTCTGGTAAGGAAAGTCACTATTGCGCTCCAATTGCCACACACAGTGCAAAGAGGACTCGCGTCTGTTCCCATCAAGTACAGTGTATTGGACTGAAGAGGAGCTACTGTTCTTCTCAGTTTCCTAAGCAGAGTTGAACTAGATATGGCCCCTGTGTGTAGGAAGCACAGTTATTTTGTTCTGAGCAAGCTGACTGTTCGGACCCCATAGGAAAAACAGTAGAGTAGAAGAGTGCTCTGTTCTCAAAAGTACAGTGTGTTTCTCGTAAGGCGAGCTAGCGTTTGTTTCCCAGTACTAAATGGAGTTGAGTGACATGCAGTTTGTGGTCCTACCAGCAAGAGTTGTTTTCTAGTAAGGAAAGTCGCTATTGCGCTCCCATTGCCATACACAGTGCAAATAGCACTGGCGCCTGTTCCCAGCAAGTATAGTGTATTGGACTGAAGAGCAGCTACTGTTCTTGTCAGTTTTCTAAGCAGAGTTGAACTAGATATGGCTCGTGTGTGTAGGAAGCACAGTTCTTTTGTTCTGAGCAATCTCACTGTTCTGGCCCTATAGGAAACACAGTAGAGTAGAAGAGTGCTCTTTTCTCAAAAGCAGAGTGTGTTTCTTGTAAGGCGAGCTAGCGTTTGGTTCCCAGTCCTAAATGGAGTTGAATCATATGCAGTTTCTGGTCTATGAGCAAGAGTTGTTTTCTGGTAAGAAGAGTCAATATTGCGCTCCCATTGTCATACACAGGGCAAATAGCTCTGGCGTCGGTTACCAGCATGTACAGTGTATTGGACTGAAGAAAATCTACTGTTCTTGTCAGTTTCCTAAGCACAATTGAACTAGATATGGCCGTGTGTGTAGGAAGCACAGTTCTCTTGTTCTGATCAAGCTCACTGTTCTGGCCCTATTGGAAACACAGTAGAGTAGAAGAGTGCTCTTTTCTCAAAAGCAGAGTGTGTTTCTTGAAAGGCGAGCTAGCGTTTGTTTCCCAGTCCTAAATGGAGTTGAATCACATGCAGTTTCTGGTCCTACGAGCAAGAGTTGTTTTCTGCTAAGAAGAGTCACTATTGCGCTCCCATTGTCATACACAGGGCAAATAGCACTGGCATCGGTTCCCAGCATGTACAATGTATTGAACTGAAGAGGATCTACTGTTCTTGTCAGGTTCTTAAGCAGAATTGAATTAGATATGGCCGTGTGTGTAGGAAGCACAGTTCTTTTGTTCTGAGCAAGCTCACTGTTCGGACCCCTTAGGAAACACATTAGAGTAGAAGAGTGCTGTTTTCTCAAAAGCAGAGTGTGTTTCTTGTAAGGCGAGCTAGCGTTTGTTTCCCAGTCCTAAATGGAGTTGAATCACATGCAGTTTCTGGTCCTATGAGCAAGAGTTGTTTTCTGGTAATAAGAGTCACTATTAAGCTCCCATTGTCATACACAGGGCAAATAGCACTGGCATTGTTTCCCAGAAAGTACAGTGTATTGGACTGAAGAGGAGCTACTGTTCTTGTTATTTTCCTAAGAGGAGTTGAACTAGATATGGCCCGTGTGTGTAGGAAGCACAGTTCTTTTGTTCTGAGCAAGCTCACTCTTCTGGCCCTATAGGAAACACAGTAGAGTAGAAGAGTGCTCTTTTCTCAAAAGCAGAGTGTGTTTCTTGTAAGGCGAGCTAGTGTCTGATTCCCAGTCCTAAATGGAGTTGAATCACATGCAGTTTTTGGTCCTACCAGCAAGAGTTGTTTTCTGGTAAGGAAATTCACTATTGCGTTCCCTTTGCCATACACACTGCAAATAGCACTTGCGTCTTTTTCCAGCAAGTACAGTGTATTCGACTGAAGAGGAGCTACTGTTCTTGTCAGTTTCCTAAGCAGAGTTGAACTAGATATGGCCCGTGTGTGTAGGAAGCACAGTTCTTTTGTTCTGAGCAAGCTCACTGTTCGGACTCCATAGGAAACACAGTAGAGTAGAAGAGTGCTCTTTTCTCAAAAGCAGAGTGTGTTTCTTGTAAGGCGACCTAGCGTTTGTTTCCCAGTCCTAAATGGAGTTGAGTCACATGCAGTTTTTGTCCCTCGAACAAGAGTAATTTTCTGGTAAGAAGAGTCACTATTGGGCTCCCATTGCCATACACAGTACAAATAGCACTCACGTCTGACCCAGCATGTACAGTGTATTGGACTGAAAAGGATCTATTGTTCTTGTCAGTTTCCTCAGCAGAATTGAACTAGATATGGCCATGTATGTAGGAAGCACAGTTCTTTTGTTCTGAGCAAGCTCTCTTTTCTGGCCCTATAGGAAACACAGTAGAGTAGAAGAGTGCTCTTTTCTCAAAAGCAGAGTGTGTTTCTTGTAAGGCAAGCTAGCGTTTCTTTCCCAGTCCTAAATGGAGTTGAGTCACATGCAGTTTCTGGTCCTACGAGCAAGAGTTGTTTTCTGGTAAGGAAAGTCACTATTGCGCTCCCATTGCCATACACACTGCAAATAGCACTGGCGTCTGTTCCCAGCAAGTACAGTGTATTGGACTTAAGAGGAGCTACTGTTCTTGTCAGTTTCCTAAGCAGAGTTGAACTCGATATGGCCCGTGTGTGTAGAAAGGACAGTTCTTTTGTTCTGAGCAATCTCACTGTTCGGACACCATAGGAAACACAGTACAGTAGAAGTGTGCTCTTTTCTCAAAAGCAGAGTGTGTTTCTTGTAAGGCTATTAAGCCTTTTTTTCCCAGTCCTATATGCAGTTGAATAACATGCAGTTTCTCGTCCTATGAGCAAGAGTTTTTTTCTGGTAAGGAAAGTCACTATTGCACTCCCATTGCCATACATAGTGCAAATAGCACTCGCTCTGTTCCCAGCAAGTACAGTGTATTGGAATGAAGAGAATCTACTGTTCTTGTCAGGTTCCTAAGCAGAATTGAACTAGATATTGCCGTGTGTGTAGGAAGCACAGTTCTTCTGTTCTGAGCAGGCTCACTGTTCGGACCCCGTTGGAAACACAATAGAGTAGAAGAGTGCTCTTTTCTCAAAAGGAGAGTGTGTTTCTTGTAAGGCATGCTAGCGTTTGTTTCCCAGTCCTAAATGGAGTTGAATCACATGTAGTTTTTGATCCTACGAGCAAGAGTTGTTTTCTGGTAAGGAAAGTCACTATTGTGCTCCCATTGACACACACAGTGCAAAGAGGACTCGCGTCTGTTCCCATCAAGTACAGTGTATTGGACTGAAGAGGATC